>NC_050185.1:27405841-27560841 GCF_008315115.2 Sander lucioperca
TTTACATGAAACTTGTGTGAAAATGTGTGGTCTACATGTGATACTGAGCCACCCCCTACATTTTAAACACGCCCCTTACTCAGGCCACGCCCCCTTTCATAACATTTGAACCGTTTAAGGAAGAGTATTGTGTGAGGTGTCATTGAACTCAGCAGAGTTCCTTTTTGATTGATGGTTTGACCCGCCCCCTATGCTGTAGCCACGCCCCCTTTTACAGTTAATGAACTGTATCACGTACAGTCTAGTGTGAGATATTCAACTCAGCAGAGAGTTCCCTTTTCATTGGCGATGATTTGTAGTGTGTGAGTGACGCGCAAATGCACGGCCGCAAGGAGCGCCGTCCGTCAGTAACCCCGATGTGCAAGGAGGTGCGAGGGCCCATCCAACGCTGCCAGTTCTGCCATGTTTACCTTTTTCTTCTTCTTCTAGCCCATAGAAATAGCAAAGTCGGTAGCCTTTCCTCATTAGCGCTACCTCTGTTCAGGAGAAGACTGCAACTAGTGTCGTGACCACCACGCGCAAGTATAAATATTTACGGCGCTCCCATGATGTCACATTGGCGCATGACAGGTTGGCTGTGGCGAGTATACCGGTATCGCCTTACAGTGAACAGGTTCATCGGTTCACCGGAGCACGGCTCCGGTCAACAATGATTGGTGCAATTTCAGCGTGCTGCAAATCTTTAAAGAATACATTTTAATCACAACTTGATTTGATCTAACTTCTAACCCTTTTAATATTCAACAAGAACAGATAAAGTCCATGTTTTTATTGATTGCATCAGACCTTCTTTACACAGCTTTTTGTGTGGACCCTCAGGAAGACTAGCGACTACTTTGTGGAAGCTAAAGGGGATCCAAATAAAGAATAAAGACCGGACAGTGTTTGTGATATCGACTCCACCACCTCCCCTGGAGACAGACGGTTTGAGGGCTGAGCGCCGACCACGAGGACTAATGTGGTAATTTGACAGAGAGCAACCGAACGTTCCACTGCAGCGCTCGGTTAATGCGGTGTCCAGCTTCATTTCCTGATTATTAGTGTTGACTGATTACGACAGCTTTTCTGGGAGTTTAATTCCCACTGCTGTTTGTTCTCCGCCGCTGTCTGAAAAAAATCTCCACACACACACAGAGAGTTCTTCTTTTTCTTTTAGTTGGTACAGTATATTATGAGAGTGTTATCCTTATTTCTCCCTTTCTATTTTATAATTTGGATTGCTTTCATTTCTAACCCTGCTGTATAAGATAATGCTGCGTTCCAGGCAACTCATAACTCGTGTTTTCACAGCCTTCTTCCCATGAAAGTGCCCTGGAACGGCAGTCAAACCCATAACTTACTACTCGTGAACTGGTACCAGATCGTTGTACTCCCAGTTACAGTTTTTGATGTTACACAGACATAAACAACAATGGTGACCCCTGTTGATGCTGTACAGACGCCGGTGATTAACAGTGAGAAAAAGAAATAAATAGACATAAATAGGCAACGTAAAGTAATTCCGCACATTGTAATCAAAACAATACACACACGATTGTGTACTACTACAGGTTATGTTTATTTAATGAAGCCCAAAATATGTTGCCGACTAGAAATCGCTAGTATCAGCTAGCGCTAGCTAATGTCAGCGTTAGGTAGCCGCTAGCTAACGTCAACGTAAGGTAGCTGCTAGCTAACGTTAACGTTAGGTAGCCGTTAGCTAACTTTAACATTAGGTAGCCGCTAGCTAACGTCAGCGATAGGTAGCCGCTAGCTAACGTCAGCGATAGGTAGCCGCTAGCTAACGTTAGGTAGCCTAACCTGAATCCTGGAACGCTACCAAGTCCTGAGTCGAGACTTGAAGTCGTAACCTCTAAAAATTGTGTCTGGAACGCAGCATAAGACTATAAATAGCTCACGTTACTGTATTGTGTCGACAGTTAAATCTTTAGTGCGTAACTTTTTGATATTAATGAACATCCGTTACATTCAAGCCATTGCCAAATGAGTTGCTACAAAGCTAATTAAGACTATCAGCTCCACACAACTCTCTCTGTATTTCTCAGTATGGCTTTGTTCAGAAGATTGTGGTCCGACGACTTTCGCGTGCAGAAACTCGAGTGAAGATAATGACCTCTTCTGTTGTCCATCATATTTTTTTAATCCTCCGTGTCCTCCTTGGTTACTAGCAACTGAGTGGAGGAGGGGTGGGGGTAGTGCGATCACGGAAGGCTTGTATCATGTGGACGCGCCAACAGTTTTGTTGTCATTACTTAGAATTCCTCACGGGGGCGACAGAAACTATACGCACTATAGCTTTAATTTCATTAACAGATAAACTGGTAAGAGTCAACTGTTAACTTTATTTAATATTGTATATGGCGTTTTCTTTTGCGGGGTGCAAATGTCGCTGCATCCAGAGCTTAGCGTCGCCCAAGACGATTGTGATTGGTTTAAAGAAATGCAGCATGCCTGGTTAGCTCACCTGGTAGAGCTGGCACCCATATATAGAGGCTTACTCCTCAACGCAGCGGCCACTGGTTCGACTCCGACCTGCGGCCTTTTGCTGCATGTCGTTCCCCCCTCTTTCATGTCTAAGCTGTCCTATAGAAATAAGGACCCAAAAAATAATCTTTAACAAAAAAACATTTGAAAGATTATTTTCTCCTATCCCAAAATGCATCTGTGGTGTAGTCAGACCTTACTCCGCAGCACTGTGGAGATAGAACTGGCGATGCGAGACTACCCTGAACCAAACCGCCAGCCTGATCACCGACCTAGTCACAAGACAGACCGCCTTCACAAAACATTAGAATGGTAAATCGACCATATCTAAATGAGCCCGGGCATTTCCCTTTCTCCCGCTCTCCATCAGCAGCAGTAGTATAAATCAATGCTCTGATTACAGCTCTGTGGTCATAAATAAACACAGCTAATCTGCTGCAATAAACATTTATTCAGCTTCTTTATGCTATACAAGGAAACTTGCTTCTTTCCAAACATTTTAAATTACAATTTATCTCTGAAATGAGTCATTAAAAGTGGCTATTTTTCACATAAAATGGAGACAGGATTTGGCTAATGGAACAACTTTTATGCTGCTTGTGGGTGTGAAAACCTTTGGACCAATACATCAGCCTGCCTATTAGAGCAGGAAGTAAGGTGACGAAGTATAAGCGAGCCAAATTCTGCGTGAGGGGTCAGGTTGGGGTGAAACCAAATGCAGGCCTTTCACCCAGGAGAATGGTTGAAAACTACGGAGCCCCTAAAGCAGTGGTTCTCAAACTTTTTTCAATAATGTACCCCATTTGAATTGTGTCTTTAAGCCAAGTACCCCCTGAGCAGCAATAGATTTACCAAACAACAGCCATGTAACTGAAAAACATTTAAATGTTAATGAAAAAAGGCAACAAAAACTTGTTGGTGGCCATGATGTTGTGGCCCTCCTGCCCACGGGGTTCGGGAACAGTTTGATTTTCCAGCTCGCTCCGTTAGTGGTGAAGGAGTTGGCTAAGGCTAACGCTAGCGATGCTAAGCTGATGTCACGACCAAACGTTAGCGATTGGTTATGGCAGATCCAGAGTGGCTCTGGGCAGATCCAATAGTTTTAAACTTCAACAGAGTACCCGCCTTCAAGGAAGTTAACAAATGTTAACTTCCTTGAAGGCGGGTACTCTGTCAATGGAGAGTGGCCAGACTCTCTGTACAAATGAAATGTACCAGAGTCTGGTAGGACCAGGCTAATGTACCAGAGTCTGGTAGGACCAGGCTAGTGTAGCAGAGTCTGGTAGGACCAGGCTAATGGACCAGAGTCTGGTAGAACCAGGCTAGTGTACCAGAGTCTGGTAGGACCAGGCTAATGTACCAGAGTCTGGTAGGACCAGGCTAGTGTACCAGAGTCTGGTAGGACCAGGCTAATGTACCAGAGTCTGGTAGGACCAGGCTAGTGTACCAGAGTCTGGTAGGACCAGGCTAATGGACCAGAGTCTGGTAGGACCAGGCTAGTGTACCAGAGTCTGGTAGGACCAGGCTAATGGACCAGAGTCTGGTAGGACCAGGCTAGTGTACCAGAGTCTGGTAGGACCAGGCTAATGGACCAGAGTCTGGTAGGGCCAGGCTAATGTACCAGAGTCTGGTAGGACCAGGCTAATGTACCAGAGTCTGGTAGGACCAGGCTAGTGTACCAGAGTCTGGTAGGACCAGGCTAATGGACCTGCCTCTTGATGTTGAGTTTTTTTTTCTCAAGGTTTTTGTTGCTTTTCTCAATACATGCAGAAATGTCCCTGGACCTCCCTAGCTAGTTGGAGATCTCAACCCCCCCAAATGTTGAACCCAAAGTTAAGCCCTTGCTTGCGTGCCATTCGGCCAGTTCTCACCGCCTCACCATCCCACAAACATTTAGCATTAGCAGCTGTCAGTCTCCTCTCTCTCCTGACCTAAGCCATCAGTCTTGTCCTTCCCTTCCTGACATTAGCTCTCCAAGTCTTACATGCGCCTTTGATGCCTCTTTCTCTTCGTCTCCTGGCACCTTGCGAGCAGCCCATTTACATTTAAAAGGACCCAGAGGACTCTCAGCCTGGCTGTGTAGAGCTCTCTGCTGCCCTGACCTGGATAATATGTGGCTCTTTTAATAACGGGTAATGAAACTTACCACGTCTGCAGTTAACACTGATGCCTCTCTCTCTGCCATTCTCAGTTATTCCTTTTCACTTCCCTCATTTTTAATTCCTTTATCTATTTCAATTTGTGCCCGTCTCTCGTCTGTCTCTCTGAGGAGTCTGAAGGGAATCTATAGATGGTAATTATCTGCCTCTCAGACTTGTCAGTCTGCCTGAGACACACAAACGCTCCGCTCTGTCATTTTATTCCATCCCTGAGTGACAGAGAGTGAATCAGCGCTGCCCAGTGAGGACCGATGTGACACTGTTAACACCCGGCTGTCAGAAACGCATCACTCATCCTTCACTCTCACCAATCGGATGGATGTTGTGTTCGTATAACTGAGCGAGCGTTTTGGTCGGATAGTCCGGGTTTGATTTGGGTTGGTGTTACAGCTCATTCTAACTGTGGTGCAGACCAAACAACCGAACTCTGGTCCGCATTCAAGTGCACTGGAGCTAGCCTGGCTCCACCCTCCTACATACTTCCGCACAACTTTAATTTTCCTTCAGTACTACGTCTGGGTTTGCCGTATATTCTTGGGTTTTCTCCGGTCCAATTTTTACCGGTCCAATCAGCGAACAGAGGGAGTGGTTGAGAACGATGACGTTGAGGTTCGGTAACCTTCTGTGAGTTCCGTAATGGCGGTGCAACGCTGCCGAATATCCAGAAGTTAAAGCCCAAGCAAGAACAGTCTTTGCTGAGTTGTGTTGGTGGCCATGATGTTGTGGCCCTCCTCCCCACGCGGTTCGGGAACAGTTAAACGTACGGTATACTAGCCGCATCCAAGGTGGCATGCGCCATCGTGACGTCAAAATGACGTAATATCCTGCCGGCGCGCCTGGATTCATGGCGCATGAGCAGAGGTCGCGCACGGCTCTTTTTTTTTTTTCAGCGGCGCACGACAAAGCGGAAACAGGAGGCCTGAACGAGTTTGACTACAACCAGATGCCAGGACTCTCAGAGTGACTGCAAGTCTCTCTTGTAAACGTACTGGGTTAAGATGAGTTCTTTTATGGTGAATGAAAGGCTTGATCCGACGACGTAGCTCATCCAATCAAATCGAAGCATTGACGGCAACGCTGCTGCCAGTTCTGCCGTTGTTGACCTTTTTCTTCTTCTTCTAGTCCATAGAAAGAGCAACGTCGGTAGCCTTTGATCATTAGCGCCACCAAGTTCAGGAGAAGACTGCAGCTAGTGTCGCAAGCACTAGCGCGGGTATAAATAGTCATGGCGATCCCATGACGTCACATATGCGCGCGCCACCAGGGCTGCGGTTACTGTAAAACACGCTTTAGTGGTGAAGGAGTTGGCTAAGGCTAACATTAGCGATGCTAAGCCGATAGTTGTTGTCGTCTCCCCTCTTGTTAGCCTGGTCCTACCAGACAGTACGTAGGAGGGCGGAGCCAGGTTACCAGAGTGGCTCTGGGCAGATCCAATAGTTTTAAACTTCAACAGAGTACCCGCCTTCAAGGAAGTTAACACTTGTCAATGGAGAGTGGCCAGACTCTCTGTACAAATGAAATGGACCAGAGTCTGGTAGGACCAGGCTAGTGGACCAGAGTCTGGTAGGACCAGGCTAGTGTACCAGAGTCTGGTAGGACCAGGCTAGTGGACCAGAGTCTGGTAGGACCAGGCTAATGGACCAGAGTCTGGTAGGACCAGGCTAATGGACCAGAGTCTGGTAGGACCAGGCTACACTGGAGCAGCAGTTCCCAAACTTTTGCACAAGGACTCCTTAACTGACACACGTTAGACCACAGACCCCCATTTGATAAGTTTTTTGTCCCAGGGGCTCCAATCCTAAAAGATATTGCAAGATTTCTAGTCTATACCAGACTCCTTTTAAATAAACAGTACTTTTAGCGTGTATCGAGCCAGCATATTTCCACCAGACTCCATATAAATAATCAGTACTTTTAGCGTGTATAGAGCCAGCATATTTCCACCAGACTCCATGTAAATAATCAGGACTTTTAGCGTGTATAGAACCAGCATATTTCCACCAGACTCCATGTAAATTAACAGGACTTTTAGCGTGTATAGAGCCAGCATATTTCCACCAGACTCCATGTAAATAATCAGTACTTTTAGCGTGTATAGAGCCAGCATATTTCCACATGTAAATAGGTGAATTAAGGGTTTATTTCAACCAAACTAGAGTGGTGATTGTTGGAACAGTGGAAAGATGAACGAAGACGGCTTCTGATAGTTTTATTTTGTTTCTCTTGACTTTGAATGAAGTGTGTTTTACGATGATAAAATCACTGTTTATTTACATGGAGTCTGGTGGAGTTTAGTGATGGTGATTTCATGTTAAACTAAAAGGATCTTACTCTTTAACTAAAAGGTCTATGTCTGTAGGCATCCTTTCCATAATGTTGTTAGACACTTAGAATAATAATCTGAGTCTGTCAGCGACAAAAACAGAACTTTTAGTGGACGGAAACTGAAGTTGCGAAATTGCCCGGTTCTGTGTGGGAAAAAAACGTGCCTGCTGGGAGCAGTCTTTAAAAATAGTGACCCTTTTCATGGTTTATCGTTATTCCAAATAATCAGGAAGATAACAATAGTAAAATGACTGTTTTTAGCCCTCCCATTCTCCCTCTAAATCCCACTGCTGCATTTGGCGTGTCTGCAACAGCTTGAGAACAGCAGAGGGTGGTACTGCAACATCAAACTGAAAGTGATCTGCTGTTAAAAGAACCAAATATACAATACAATAGAAGTTGAGAGCCAAGAAAAAATGTTTGTACCTTTAAGAGAAAATACTGAAAAGGAGGGAGGAATACTTAGGTGCTAGTGAAGAAAGGACAAGAACTGAGAGACGTCTCTGGTAAAATTAGATCATCATTTACTCCGCTCATTACAGCCTGTTTTCCATTTTTCATTGCCAAGGTTACCGATACAATCTGAAATGTGTGCTGCCTGTGTTTCTCCGCCACACAATTCCTTTTCTTTGTGTTAGATTTCTTTCTCGGCCTCTTCTTTCTTTTCAGGGGGATCATGCATATTTCATGGATATATACGCCTCTTTTAGCAGGAAATTATATTTGGAAAATGAATAAACAAAAGGGATTTGATTATCCAAACTGAACTCCTCAGTAGAGCTCAAACTTTTTATTCAGAGGCCGCATGCTTGCAGGGAAGTGTCAACAGATTCTCACTCTCCCATTACGTAAAATACGGACGCTTGGTCATGTGTCTTTGGCGTTTGTTATTCACACTCTGGGCCCTATTTTAACGATCTAAGCGCACGGCGTGAAGCGCCTGGTGCAGGTGCGTTTAGGGCGTGTCCAAATCCACTTTTGCTAGTTTGACGGCGGTAAAAAGGGTCCGTGTGCCGGGTGCATGGTTCTAAAGGGTTGTACTTAGTGTCTTCATTAATCAGAGGTGTGTTTTGGGCGTAACATGCAATCAACCAATCAGAGATCATCTCCGATTCCCTTTAAAAGCCAGGCGCGTTTGGACCTTGGAGCATTGCTATAATGATGGAGGATTTGCACCGTAATATTTTTATTTTGTAATCTTCTGCATGTGTGTGTGCTGCTGTGCGTCCCTGTGTGTGTAACAAGCATAGTGTGTGCGTTGTGCACGAGTCTAGGAGCATTTTACTAATGCTCTGTTAAAATAACAATGAAATGCTGTGTTATTGACTTTAGACCAGGTTTTTGTTGGTCAATGGTGCCATCACTTCCCGCTGCCTCAAGATAGCAATACACCCAGAATGCACCTGAACACACCTCCCTGTAAGACCAGCCTGCCCATGGGCTCAAAGATGGGTGCAGGTGCATTTGCTATTTAAACGATGTGGGCGCTGGACAGGAAATTGACAACTGCATCGGTCTTAAACTAGCAAAGACACTTGTGTCGGGCTTCACGCTGCGCCGGGTTCAAGATAGGACCCTAAAAGTCTCTTTTAGTGTTGGGACTCTTGGCGTCCTTTGGTGTTTGTTATTCACGCTAAAAGCCTCCATCTGCAGCGCTAAAACTGGAAGAAAACAAACATCCGAGGGTGAAGAAGGGGGATTTGACCAAATTATGAATGCCCTGCCTCCTGAACCCTCTACCCAGGCGCCACCCCTCACCTAAACCAAACGGAGTATATGAACAGTGTTGTGACCAAGTCATCTTAGCTCAAGTCCAAAGTAAGTCTCAAGTCATTTGGTCCAAGTCTCAAGCAAGTCTTGAGTTATATGTTTGGGGAAAATCAAGTCAAGTAGTTCTGGTGCCTAAACCTAACCAACTGCAACACAGACGTGTTTAAAATCACTACCGTTACGTTCTCTGGTTTAAATATGAGGTTGTATTTCCGCGACCACTAGGGGCGCTAATTTATAAAACTTCTGTGGGGTCGGATTAGAGGGGAGGAACAAACGGCTCGTAATGTCGTATGGTTTTGGAGGACTTGTAGTTCAAGTTGACATCCCCATTAGTGTGATTAAATATATTTTCTAACTAAATCAGTGTCAAATTTCTTCAATGTGGCTGAATAATCTTTTAACAAAAAGGCGCTTTTTCAATATCTGGACACTTTTGCTCAGTATCAATGAGCTCATTTTTTCTTCAAACTAAAATATTCCACTGCTCTATTATTAAGCCTCTTGTTTGCCCGCCTGAGCCAATCTGCGATGATTTGTTTTCTTCTTCAAATGTCATTTTGAAAAAGGGCAGCTGAGGGAACATCTAGAAGGATGATACCAGCTGGTCCGGGAGGGATTTAAAATAAATAAATAAATTAAAAAAAAAGCCCTCACTTCCCCCATTCTCCCAGTCTCTCCATCTCTTGTCTCTCTTTCACCCTCTGGGATTTAGTTCACCTGACAAAGTGCCAGCACTGAATACACAAAACAATGCACAGCTCACAGGGTAAACAGTTACTGAGGCAGCAATAAGAAATATCACGGATCTGCTCAGGGCTTAGCCGCCATACTGCAAAAATGATATCACAAAGCAGCATAAGATGTGTGGCTTTTAAACCTGGACTGGGAAGTAAAGATAGGACGGAGGGTAGGAGCTTGGAGAACAAAAAAGCAGGGAGGGTGTGTGTAATATATGGTGAGAACAGGAGGAGAAGGTACAGTAGGAGAGGAAAAGGACATAAAAGAGTTGGTTTGTTTAGTTGCTGAAGCGTGAAATGCAAAACAAATTCCTGTGCATGCAGACGGTGAAGCATAATGTTCAATAAAAAAATAAAGGAGGGATGGTTGAGGGAGCGTATCATTCCTGCAGGATCTCCCGGCCTGTGCACTCCAAAAACACCCACTGTCTTCACTAATAAAGAGCAGGCTTTTCTTGTCTTATTGCTCAGCAGTCTTATCAGCTGGCACCAGCAGATATAAACCTCCAGATGTACTTTCATAGAGCAGTCATTTATATAACGCATCATACGCAAGACATGCAGCAAATTAAACAGGCTGTTCTCATTAACTATTCGTACGTATAGCTACGGAAAGTAAAACACTGTAATTTGTATGTATTCCACGTATTTTTTGCTGTATGCAGCACGTTGACTGCTGCTGTATGAGAGCGCTGTGGGCCGCGTAGGGAGGAGGTCGGGGTGGATGTTTTGGGTCATAAAACAATGCTTTCAAGCACACGAAAACAAATGTCAAACAAAAGACTTCACACAAGAAGGAAAGAAGAGGACTGCTGCATGCAAGACCTGCTCATCAAAGATTTCGGACAGCCAGACTACAACCTCAAACTTTGTCATTCTGATCAGTACTCCGGTACTCCACAGGGCAGCAAAATTACGAATCCTACTATGGCCACGCCAAGATCCGCCCTTCACACACTATTATTGGCCAGGCGTTCATGCTTCCGCAAGGTAACGTAACCCGATTTGTACAGGTCCTATCCCCTGACCAATCGGCTATCCTAACCTTAACCACTCGAGGTCAATGCCTAACCCCAACCAATTGAACTGCTACTTGGCGTGGCCACAGTAGGATTCGTAATTTCGCCCAAAGGGCGCGCCTGTGCTGTGTTCCGGTTTTGTTCCGTCCTCCGCCACAACGCCGTACTACGCCGGGAGTGCAAGAGGAGCATCTTGCTGTCCAAACTCACCGATTTTATTGTCTCTACAAGTACTTTACAGTGGCGTGTTTCTTAAAGGGGCGCTATGCAGTTTTGGCAATTTCTTCGCTGTTTTCTCGCTTTTTGCTCGCTGTTTTCTCTATAGAGCTCCCCCTACAGCTTCAGAATAGATATTTGGCAACACTGTTGTAAAAACTCGTTGGCGACTCTCACCCCCTCCCATCTTCTCCCTCTGGTCATGTGCATTTGTTTTCAAAGAAGCCGGCGAACGCACGGAGCCATGTCCACTGAGGTAGACAGCTAGTAAGCTAGCTAGTAAGCCCGTAACAGACAGCGATCATAATAAAAACCTTTACAAACAACAGCAAACATCCTGAGGTCACACTAACAAGAAATACAAAGATTAACCAGAGTTTATCCCAAAGATACTCGTGTCTGACTCCTCTCTCGGTCAGTCTGCCGTTTCCTCTTCCTCTGTTCCTCTGACAATGCTTTCCTAGCTTTCTGCTTCTTTTTTGCCGGCTCAGCCATGACGATAGTGTGAAAAACTCCATCGCTTTCCTGTTTACACTCTCTACAATACATAATCTAAAGAAATTGAAAAGACATTAATCCACGTTGGAAGGATTCATAATACTTTGTTTGATGCCAAAGACTATTTAGTGGACCTAGGTCGAAGACAGCAGTTTATTTATCATCCAGTTGTCAAATATTGTTTTGGAACTTCTACCTAATAAAGGGTACTGTATGTGTATCTGTGGCTGTGGAGCAGAAGAAATGAGCTGCAGAATCAATCCTTGTTTCCTGAATTAGTCTGCTCTTCCACCCCAGTGAAATGGCCTTCATCAGAGCAAATCCAATTTGAGTCGCAAAAGATTTCCATTTTCCTTCTGTCTGACTGACATTGCTGCAGTGGAAAGAGAGAGAGACAGACGTGGGGCAGAATGAGATGATACAAGTGTAGTGACAATCTTATTTTATTTGTGGTGTCCTGACATATTGCAGTGGTTAGCTTACTGCTGAATAACCCTCAAATAGCAGCATGGTATCCTTTCGTCTGCCTGTATCTAAACAGTCCTGAGCTGCTCATCTCATGTTGCTCAAACTGCCTCCTTGAGTCCTCCACTTGCCTCGAGGAAATCACAGGAGGAGAGGAGAGAAGCAACGAGCAAATGTGTTTTAGAGGGATGAGACGTCCTTTCCTCTGAAGCGTCACGTGAATTCGTCAGCTGTATGGGCGGAGTTAGCAACTCCTTCGGCTGCACGGCTTCCGGGAAGGCTGCTCTCGTGTTTCCTCTGCTATAGCTCCTCGGTGATCTCCCCTCGATGCTCGCTTCTCGGGGCAGAAATAAGGGCATTGAGACAACCTTCACCGAGGAGGGACAGAACAACTTCTGGTTCAGTCGAGGACCGAGGAGTCGAGGAGCTATCAGATAAGAGACATAGGTCCCTATTTTAACGATCTAAGCGCACGGCGTGAAGCGCATGGCGCAGGTGTGTTTAGGGCGTGTCCAAATCCACTTTTGCTAGTTTGACGGCGGTAAAAAGGGTCCGTGGTCCGGGTGCATGGTTCTAAAGGGTTGTACTTAGTGTCTTCATTAATCAGAGGGGTGTTTTGGGCGTAACATGCAATCAACCAATCAGAGATCATCTCCCATTCCCTTTAAAAGCCAGGCGCGTTTGGACCTTGGAGCATTGCTGTTATGATGGAGGATTTGCACCGTAATATTTTTATTTTTAATCTTCTGCATGTGTGTGTGCTGCTGTGCGTCCCTGTGTGTGTAACAAGCATAGTGTGCGCGCTGTGCACGAGTCTAGGAGCATTTTACTAATGCTCTGTTAAAATAACAATGAAATGCTGCGTTATTGGCTTTAGACCAGGTTTTTGTTGGTCAATGGTGCGATCACTTCCCACTGCCTCAAGATAGCAATACGCCCAGAAGGCACCTGAACACACCTCCCTGTAAGACCAGCACGCCCAGAATGCACCTGAACACACCTCCCTGTAAGACCAGCACTCCCACAATGCACCTGAACACACCTCCTGTAAGACCAGCACGCCTATGGGGCCACAGATGGGTTCAGGTGCATTTGCTGTTTAAACGACGTGGGCGCTGGACGGGAAATTGACAACTGCGTCGGTCTTAAACTAGCAAAGACACTTGCGTCGGGCTTTGCGCTACGCCGGGTTCAATATAGGGCCCTTGGGATGTACCTCATGTCCATTAGGTCCAATCCTTTAGCAGAGTGAATCCAACATGTCCAAACCATACGACGATATGAGTCGCTTGTCCCTACTCTCTAATGCAGGGGTGTCAAACTCAAGTTCATTATTATGAATCAAACTAGTCGACAATATAACGGCCTACAAGTCCAGCTGAAATGATTACCCGATTATACACACACAATAGCTTGGATCATTTCCAGTTTCTAAAATGTGAGGATTTTTTTCTGCATTGAGTACTTTTACTTTTAATACTTTAAATATTTTCCCGATGATACTTACAGACTTTTACTTAAGTAACATTTTCAATGCAGGACTTTTACTTGTAACAGAGTATTTTTACAGTGTTGTATTAGTATTTTTACTTTAAGGATCTAAATACTTCTTCCAGCGCTGCAATCATGGAGCTTTTGCTTCTGCTTCCTGTGGTCCTGATCGGGTTTAAGCAGCAAACTAAGACAACCTGTGTCTGAATAAATCATGGCAGAGGAGTGTAGTTGTCTTTGTGCCTAATACAGTGAGATGGAAAGAGAACACCAAGCCTCTAAAAACCCAATTCAATTATTCTGAGAGCATTCCCAACTCCTCTGAGAAAGGAGAAGAGGTTGAGTTGTAGATCGTCCTCTACGTACACAGCGGTCCGGTTCGGGATAATGAATAGCTCATTATGAATAATTCATACTGAGGCACAAGTCAAAAACATAAGCTAATATGTTTTTCTGAGTATGATGGATGAGGAGAGTCCTCGGCGCAACGGAGAATATTTAGTCTGAATGACTGAAACATGATGTGAAATGTTAATGGACAATTTACCTCTGAGGACGGGACTTCAACCGCATTCACCCAGAATCCAGGGGATCTTCCGTGATTTGTAAAAACTGTAAAGGATGTATGCGTTCTTAGGCTCTGTTCAGACTGAAAAGAAAACTACAATTAAAAGAACTTCAAGAGCTGCAGTGATGTAGTCTACGTGATACACAGGTATGCGCAGTATACCCACTAAGAAAGCTCCAGGATTTCCATATACAAACTTAAAAATGTGCAATGGCATGCAACAGCATACTTTGCATTATTATTTAGATACATTTTGAATTGTCATCTGTTTTTTTTTTCTTCGCATAGGCTAAATAAAGGTAATTCCACCGTAAATTGGTGCATAAAAGTGTGTCAGAATGCAGGAAATTAAGTCTTTGACGCTCAAGATTTTCCTGGGGGAGGACACCCAGACCTCCCACTATGATATGGCCCCCCATCCTGGCCCATACATATACAGTACAGTATACCCACTACAAAACATTAGACTACACCACTGAAGAGCTGCGTTGTGTGAGTAGGGCTGCAGAATATGAGAAAAAAAAATTGATAATGCTGTTAATTCTGGCGTTTTGGGACTGATTGGTGGGATTGTTGTGGACGAAGTACACACGGAGATACACTGGTAAGAGCTAATGAGGTTTAACCATGTATCAGCTAATTTAAAGAGCTCACGTTACTGTATTGTGTCAACAGTTAACTTCATTTAATATTGTATGTGGCGTTTCTCATTTGCGGGGTGCAAATGTTCCACCAAAACAAGTTCCTTCCCGAGACTATTTAGCAGAGCCACCGTCGCTGCGTCCGGAGCTTAGCGCCGCCCAAGACGATTGTGATTGGTTTACCTTACTCCACATCACCGTGGAGATGGGTGTGGCAAAGCGCGACTTGCTTGCTTAAAACCTTGTCTGTGTTTTTACTGTGAGTAGTCTATATCCTCGGTGTTACACTTCAGGGATTGTTCCATTGCCGGAGTATCCAGTACCTTCGGCTCTCTTTGTGTTGGCGTTCTAACCTCCGGCTGATTTGTGAGGACTATGGTTAACTGCTCCTCAGATCTCTGCAGGGTAAATCCAGACAGCTAGCTAGACTATCTGTCCAATCTGAGTTTTCTGTTGCACGACTAAAACAACCTTTGAACGTACACATGTTCCACCAAAACAAGGTCCTTCCCGAGACTATTTTGCAGCAGCTCTGTTACTTATTTCCGCCCATGACGAGTGTGATTGGTTTTTGTAGGGAATTATGTCTAAAATAAGTTAATAATAAGTTACACTGTCAAATCTGACTGCCAATAAACCAGTTTTTCTCCCATCCCAGAATGCTGTGTGGACTCGCCAGACCTTCCTCTGCAGCGCTGTGGAGGAAGGTCTGGCAAAGCGAGAATATACTGTGAGTAAAAATAACTTTGGTCTGTGGGAGGAATTCAGTACATCCCCGGAAACCCTCAAAAACAACATGCCGACTTGACCCTTGACCCATAAAGTAAAGCTTCCACACTATATATCTTACGGATGCGACAACCACAGATCTCGAATGAGACTACTGATCCTGTTTGAGTCGGCATTTCTTTCGTGAGGATTCCTCTGATTTTTCTTCCCTGGAACTCTTCTACTCCTGTGCAGAAATTATCGAGGCAGTATGTGGCAGAAATTATTAATGAAAAATTCAGGAGGCTCATTTAGCAACACAGCACGGAGATCCATTTGCAGAACGAGCAAGCGAGCGCCAATCCATCACAAGATAAAATAAATGACAGATAATGAGATGGAATACATTAGTTTTTTTGTCTCAACAGGTGTAATACAAACTGTTAACCCGCTGTGTTTCAGTCATCGTTATATTTCAGTCCTATGATGAAATCATTTGTGCTCTGCTCAGTAAATTTAATTCTGCACTTTTCTACTGAAATGTTCTTTCGACTAACACAGAATCTCGGCGCGTCTTTCGCGATATGTCGCAGCTTTTCGCAATGTGTTTAATGCGGCAGTTGATATCGCGATGACGATAAAAAAAAACTACATATTGTGCAGCCCTAGTGTGTGTGTGTGTGTGTGTGTGTTAGAGTGCAGATCTGGGCGCATTTTTCTGTCCGAGCCCGGCCCGCGTCCGACAGAGCGGTAACCGAACCGGGCCCGCGCCCAACAGGAATTAAGATATTTCTGTCCGAGCCCGACATGGTTAAAATCTAATTTTTTTCTCATACTAATGACACATGTACGTTTGTTTGTGTGGAAAGCTTTTATGAAGCAACTGGAGGAAGGCATTCGGAAATGTCAACAGATGAGCGCATCAGTGCACACGGGGCAACAAGCGCACGTTAACACAGGCACGCACATACATAATAAGCTATTTTAAATTTAAAATGTTCAATGCCTCATTGCGCTGATGTGACCGAGCCCGACCCGAACCCAAACATCATTTCTAAATATCTGTGCTTGGTTCGGGTATCCATCCTCTAGTGTGTGTGTGTGTGTGTGTGTGTGTGTGTGTGTGTGTGTGTGTGTGTGTGTTTGTGTGTGTGAGCATGATGTGTTCAGAAGTTGCAGAGGTTGTTAGCGGCTAAATGGCAGCGGAGAGATTACAGGGCAGTGCAGAGTGGAAGCTGCTGCACGCCCTGAGGCAGGAAACTCGGCACAGCCAGGCGCATTGTTTATGTCACCCACAAACGTGATGCTCCGGAGGCAGACATAATAGTCTCATTGTTGGAGCTAAATCTCAGCAGACAAAGTCAAATCAGAGCATTTTCCTTTGAGCACTAATTAACTAAAGGGCTAATTTAAATTGGGCAAAAGGGAACTTTTATGATTCATAGTGGGTTTTTGTATTTCTTTATGCACTCCGTCAAGACTGATTAGCTTGTTCACTGAGCTGAAAAGGCGCAATCACGGTCCTCCATGACTTGATGGGAGGGCAGTGCCACAGAAAAACAAATGTTTGCAGCTCCGCAAGGGATGTACGCTTCTGTATTATTTATACCCTCTTATTACTGTTATTATTTCACATTCAGCATTCTGTAATTAGAATAATAAACTTCTTTTAGAGTGCACTTGCTAACACCTTCTTTCCAAGAAAAAAGTTAGGCTTTGGCGTTATTTTGGCTCACTCTTCTTGCATCTTGTTGGATTACGAGTGGGTGTTGTAGGAACACTGATTAGTTGACAGTTTGCCAATTCCATTTGCAGTGATTTTAATGACAGAAAATGCCACCTGCCTATTGTTGTACCCGTCCATGTACCATGGCAAGTGCACACATCGTAATATGCAGGCAAACGTTGTAGCTGGAACGCATTGCAGACCATAAATTAAAGCATCATAATCATTTACTTTCCGCTACACTTAAATTTTAATTGTCAGCCACTTTTCTGCTTTCATCTAGAAAGTCTTGGTGTCTTGCAATGTGTTGCAAAAATGTCCGACGACCATAGCCCTATTCGCACGGGATTAGTATCATCTGGGGACCTTGTGTGATTTAGAAATGACCATTTCGCCATTTCTAAATCACACAAGGTCCCCAGATGATACTAACCCCGTGCGAATATGGCTTCAGTCAAATTTACTAACATCCCAAACAAAGTTATGATAGTATATTTCATGTCCTGTTGGCCCTCTCTTTGCACAGGGTACGCCAACCAAGCCTGGATGAAACATTCATACAGCAGGTTCTAATTTACATATCAAGTAATTCTCCACAGCTAAATATGGTTGGTAGAAAATGCCTCTCCTGTTGCCCTCCTCCAGTTTCCCCCTCCTTCCATGTTCCTGTGAGCTCAGAAGAATTATTGTTATTCTGTAGGGCTTCAACTAACGATTATATTAAAGGTGCTGTAGGTAGGATTGTGAAGATCCAGGATTTAGCCAAAGAATTTGAACATCGACAACTTCTCAGTCCCTCCCCCCTTTCCGCTAAAGCCCAAACGGTTTTCTAAGCCCCTCCCCTCACAAGGGAGAATGAATGTGTGTGCATGAGCAGTGATTGACACACAGTTAGACACCCCCCCTGGCCCTGATTGGTGCATCTGAACAGGGAGCTGTGGAGTTTTGCAAATATCACTACAGGCTGTAGGTGGTGACAGAGTAGCTGGATTTTTTTTTAATTACCTGCTTTATGTAGTTCTACTGGAACATAGGGTCAGTTTCAGCAAATATGACAGAAAGTTAGTTTTATAAGTCTTACCTACTGCATCTTTAATTGTCAATTATTCCAATAGTTGTTTGGTCTCTAAAATGTCAGAAAATGGTGAGAAATGTGGATCAGTGTTTCCCAAAAAGCCCAAGACGATGTCCTCAAATGTCTCGTTTTGTCCACAACTCAAAGATATTCAGTTTACTGTCACAGAGGAGAGAAGAAACTACAACATATTCACATTTAACAAGCGTACATCACAAAAGTTTTACTTTTTTACTTTACTTTTACATAAAAAAATACTCAAACTCATTAATCGATTATCAAAATGGTTGACATTGATTTAGTTGTTGACAACTAATCGATTAATCTTTGCAGCTCTATTGTTCTGCAACGTGTCAAAGTGTCTCCCTGCATCTTGAAGTGCAAAAAAAACCAATATACAATATACAGAAGAGAGAAAAAGCTCAGACGAGGCGACTGCTCTGTGGGAATAAAAGGATAACATTTCTAGTCATAGCAGGTGAAACACTGAGAGTCTACTCTAAATTATTGCACTTCACAGAGAGCTGCCAACTCATTATAGCGAGGTCACAAGCCCTGGACATCTGAACATGGACATCAACGTCTGTGCAAAGATTAGGGTTCATCTCATTAATCCAGTATGAAAGTGGTGTTACTTTCGCATGGCTTTTCAAGATTTTTTCTTTAAACAGAATGAACATGAACAGGAAAATTGAATGTCACACAAGCTTACGGTGCTGGACCCAAAAGCAACACTAACCCCGATTTTTCGTCCTCCGCCACGCGCCATACCACACCGGGAGCATCTCAGAACTTTACAGAACAATCACGTGTTTATTAAGCTAGCATCTACCTTCCACTCCAAGCACTCCTGCAATTAAACTTCATGCCTTCTCTTTTCTGGCGTTTATAAAAAGATGAATCTCTTGTTGTCTGTGGTGTTGTAGAGGAGCACCACGGTATGGGGGGGAGGAGAGGTGTATTTTGGTAAACTGCCCGGCTGTCCAAATGGCCGGCGGCACGCATGAAAATAGACCTGACGCGTATCTTTAGCGGAGAGGAGAGCCGCTGCATGCACGCTTCTGGGACGCTCCGTGACGCGACTGGTGGAATATCAAAATATCAAGCATTGACTTGAATGGCGGCGATCGCTCGCGGGGGCCGCAGACGCGCCCGGTGAAAAAATAGGGGTGAGTTCGGTCTCTGTTGTTTACCGACAGCGGCAGCGTCAATGCTGTCTCAAACACGGATGTATTAAGAGGACATGGTGCAGCGAGTCTCCTCTGTGTCTTTAGCTGCAGACTGTCGTACGTCCCGGTGCTGGAACCCTTTCAAGTGAAATAGTCTCTTACACCGTTTAGCTGTCAGCGTTTTTAACCATGTTTAAGCCAGCTAACGTTACTAGCTAATGGTAGGCTAACTTCTGTACGTTAACTAGCGTCACGCCCTAGGCTGTTTAAAAATTGCATCACGATTATTTTATCTCTACCGGTTGTAATCTTTACGCATTCAAATAGATTTTTAATCAATTAACAATGCATCGTTACATCCCTAACTAGAACATGTTTACATGCTTAAATGTAAACAAAAGAAATACTCAGTCTGTTCTGATTGGTCAGCGTTTCTGCATCTTCAGAGTCTCCCGGAGTCTCAGCATCTGTCTTCTGTTGCTGTCTCTGTACAGCCTGTTGCAGCCAGAGACTGAGTGCAAATAAGTAAAGGCTTCTAAACCAAATACTACACAACCATACATGTTCCAGCAGGAACTCGACCCGAAATTGACAACATTGGCAGCCAAGGTTACAGCTTTCCCTGGCGTTAGCATGTAGCTACATGTAGCAGCAGAATATATAACGAAACTGCAGTAGCCCATGACCCCATGGCCATATAAAACGTGATGCGAGACAGAGAGTAGTAGAAACATTTTTTGAAACTGGAGCATTCAGGACTAGCAAGCAATAAAGTGTCTCGGCATTTGCAACTTAATGGTTCTGTTTTTTTTTTGCAACTTTGGAAAATGTCCATTTAAAATCGCAGCATAAATCCGTTTTTGATGGATGTCTGTTTTCGTTTTGGTACAGGAACACGGAGGACTCTGTCTTCTGCAGAATGTATGAATATGTGACTCTAATTATAGTGTGCCTATTGTCCAGTGTGAGTCATTCAGTCTGTGCTCTTTTCTAACTGACTAAAAAATGAGTGTACCTTGGAGGAAATTAATTTCACCTTCATAGCCTTGAGGGAAACAATTGAAATGCACTGAATAAATCATTTTATAATATTGGACACATTTTTTTCTTTGAATTGCTCTAAATGTAGAGCTTTTTCTCACCATGTAGCCATTTACATTTGTTAAATTTGTTCTTCCACGTCGTATTCTTCTCCACTTAATTACCAGCTGCCAAAGCAATGCTTTGCACTCTTTAGCCATCATATGCACTTTTCAGAAAATACATAACTTGGGTCACAGCATTGAAATGTAATTTTGAAAGTCATTGGACGTGAGTCATCCAGACAGCAACCACTGATGGTGAGAGAATTTTTAAACTTAACTTTAGTAGCAGTGAAGGGAGAAGCACAAGCTGCATTCACACTGACTCCGTCGTCAGTCAGACGGTCCTGCAAATAAACGCAGCCGCCTGGGGCAAAAAGTTAAGAGAAATTCAACTTTTGGAGAAACGCAACCAGACGTCATGCTGCGGTGATCAGACTTGTGAGTGTGTTTTGACGCAGCCTGTTTGAAAAGCTATGAAACGTTAAGCACAGTATTTCCACGTGCACCACATTGACTGCTGTTGTATAAGAATGCGTTATGGACGCGTAGGGACAAAGGACTTTCAACCCAGGGAGCGGAGTTCACTTCCCGGGGAAAACAAAAGACTTTCACCCAGGAAATGAGTGTTCCTTGGGAGTCCCAAACTGTAATCTCTGTACCCGGCTCACAGTGAAAACACACCAGGCGCGTAAGCTATTTTGATTTTGGCGGCCATGTTATCCAATCTATCCGTTCATACCGGGCGTCGGCTGCGCGCTGCAGCGGTAGTTTCGGCGTCTCCTCTATTTCTTGCGTGAGATGCGAGCAAATGTGTCAAGCCAGGCAGGTAATCACAGACAGGAAGACCACTTTACAAAAATAAAACACATTTCAAAATAAAACACCCAGGTTCATGGTGATTTTGGCTTTCTTGACGTCTCACAGCGAGACACGGTCAGGGACACGGAGAGAGAGAGAGAGAGAGACCGACGGACGGAGAGAGAAACACACACACACACACACAGGCTACAATTACCATCGTTTTCCCCACTCATCCTGTCTCTTTCTATCAGAGAAAGTGAGAGATAGAGAGAGAGGGAGAGAGAGAGAGAGATAGAGAGACAGCCGAGAGGAGAACGATCGCTTTGTGACCGGCACGGAGAAATACGTGTCCGGTATGAAAGGCCAGGCGCGGGATCAGGCACGTATCTACTAGGGGTGGTACGGTTCACAAAATCCACGGTTCGGTTCGTATCACGGTTTTAGGGTCACGGTTTTCGGTTCTGTATGGTTCTTGTTATTTTTTCTTTTAATCTTTAACACTCCAGAAATATACTTCAGCATATGATATATAGCTAAAATTAGCATATTGACTGCATGTTGCACAACACATGCACACAGTGGCAGTTCTATCTATTGTTTTATTTCCGCTGTCATCATAGGTAACATGAAATCCAAAATGTTCCCACACACCAGACTATATACGACGCTGGAGCATCCTCCAACTCCAGGCAGCCTTCCTCATCTCTCCTACCTGACATCTCTACAGTCTTCCTCATCTCTCCCACCTGACATCTATACAGTCTTCCTCATCTCTCCCACCTGACATCTATACAGCCTTCCTCATCTCTCCTACCTGACATTTCTGCACGTGACGTGACCTGCAACAGCAGCAGCCCTCCACACTCCACCTGAGGAGCGGTCGGCTCGGCGCCTCTCAAAATCTGATGAAAATCTTTTAAACTGACCTTTGTCGATCAAAAAAGCAGACAGATTCAGCAACTGTATGACCTATTTCTCGCTTAAAATGTTTTCAAAAACACTTTTCGGTGAACTATTTTCGTAAAATATGAGATCGTATTCAGAACGAGACACCATTAGAGTCTGTCTTGAAATTCGGGAGCAGCAAGAACCACGTGACGCGTTCGTCCAATCAGCTGCCATGTGTTGCGTTCGTCACGCTCATCCCCCTCGTCGTTTCTAGTAAGTGTTTTAACATAGGTGTATAAAGTGGGCACTACGGCAGTAAGTGGTTAGTGACCATTAACAGTGTACTGACGAACCGTGCGACACGCACACGCTCCGAACCCAGACATGCGAACCGAGCTGTTCGGATGTTTTTTCATGAACCGTGCCACCCCTAGTTTCTACACTATGCGGGCTACGCTTACGTACCCAGTGTGTTTTCACTCTCACAGTCACCTATTCTCGGGTAACTGAACCACCAACTACCGCTGACCTGAGGGAGCACCATAGCCGGTGACGCAGAGCTTTGTAGCGGCTAAACACATCTACTAACTGCTGCTGATACGACGGAGCTGTGACGGAGCTTTGTAGCCGGCGTCACAAAGCTCTGTAATGTCTTAAACAGCTAGCAACAGTGAGAGTGAGAGTCCCGTACAGGAAACAGGAAACATCACTGCCTCTATTGCTGCCACAAAAAAGTTTTAAAACGCCAAACACAAGCACTGAACTGTCCAGGAGTTTGTGTAACAGCTGACAGGTTTACTAAGTTTCTTTTCTTCCTAACCCTCTATCCCAGGGAGATGAAGCTGCCTTAAGTGCGATCGGAAATGTTGAGATCTAAAAACGATCTGGCCGAAAACAGTGAAAATATAAAGTTTACTTGTGCTACATTGGGGGTTAAATGACACAACAGGACGCCAACCCGTTTTCATTCGTAATTCGTTTATACTGACGCTTGGTCAGTGGCTCTTAGTGTAAACATTTTTTTACTTTTTCATTGGTTCATTGTAGCTTGCTAGCTCTTAGCAACAGTGCCAACATTGTACATATATATATATATATATATATATATATATATATATATATATATTGTATATTGTATATTGTATGTGTCTGTGGCTAGAGACATTTTCTACATCTGAAGGATATGTATTTTTCCTGGGAGGCTCACTGAACCTGTATTTTCATTCATTTCACCATCCATACCTCCAAGGCTGCGGCCATCTGTATTCTCAGACGTGCGTCCGTACCTCAGAGGCCGACAGGCTCCGAGCTTTTTCACTCCTTCACACCTCAAAGGGTTTCAGATGGATGGATTTCTCGTTGCCCGGGTGTTAAATCTTCCATGTGTGAAATTGTTTGCGCTTTAAGAAGCCTTTGGCTGCGCTGAAGAAGCTGTCTGCGTTTCAGTCGTCGTTGGTGACAGCCAGTGGTGTCACGGTAAAGATCAGTCACATCCGCTGTTTTCATTCAAACAAATGAATAATGAACGATTTTACAACTGTATGTTGGCACTGTGAATCAGGGCTGTAGTCAAGTCCACCTTTATCGAGTCCAAAACAAGTCCAAGACCATGACTAGTCAAGACAGAGTCAAGACCGAGTCCAAAGAGGTTTGAGTCCAAGCATTGGCGATTTTAACACTTTTTCAAGGCACTGTATCTGTGTCACATTCTCATTAGGGGCTGAGCTCCCCTAAAGGTCTGATTAATCGCCGGATGTCCCTCTTTTCACTCAGATTTCCGTCACCTTCCTCTTTCTTTGTGTTGCCGTTCTAAACTAGGTTAACTGCTCCTCAGATCTCTGCAGGGAAAATCCAGACAGCTAGCTAGACTATCTGTCCAATATGAGTTTTCGGTTGCACAACTAAAACTACCTTGGAACGTACACATGTTCCACCAAAACAAGTTTCTTCCCGAGGCTATTTTGCAGAGGCACCGTTGTTCCCTCCGGTGCTCAGCATCGCCCAAGACAATGGTGATTGGTTTAAAGAAATGCCAATAAACCAGAGCATGTTTTTCTCCCTTTGTGGACTAGTCAGACCCTCCTCCACAGCGCCTGGGTAGAGCGTGCAGGAAGCAGGGCATTCATAATTTGGTTATGCAACAACTGAGTCTCTTGGTGTTGTTTAATCTCGTCATCTCTGCAGCTGGACCATTTAATTGCTGTCTTTGTGTAAATCACCCTTCTTCTTCACCCTTGGATGCTTGTTTTCTTCCAGTTTTGGCGCTGCATATAAAGTATTTTTTTAGGAACAACAAAGCTGCAGTTAAAGTATGAATTGGAGTTGCTGTCCAATTTAGTGGACAGCTGAAAGATAAAAGAATATAAAATCTGTACTTGGAATTTTTTCCCCTTTTTCTTTAACCTACTGCTATAGAAGGATTGGCAAGATATTCCTAAACTGATCCCCTTCATAGGCGTCCTTTGGCCAATTTTGTGTTGAGAGATTTGTGTTGCACTGTAGTGGCGGATGTGTAACCATATCGTCAAACTCATACATATACACAGAGGCCCAAATACTGCGACACACACTTATTCCCCCAGTATCAACATGGCGGATACTGCTCCAGAGTATTTGATCCACCAGCTGCAGCCACAGCTGGCTGACTGACATTTTGCCTAATAATTTATAAGTGGTGCGTAAGCAGATGTGTGCCAGCTGCTGCCTCAGGGCTGCTCCAAACTCTCCTCTAGCATGTTGCTACTGCAGGAGGGACTTTATTTGGATATCGGGATATTTATACTCCAGATATTTTGGCTGATGCTCTCAGTCAGAGAGACACACGATCAATGGGTGCATTGGGGCTGTCCCGAATGCCTTTTTTAGTGCTTTGAAGATCCGGTACTTATCAACAGCGATAGAGGCAGTGATGTTTCCTGTATGGGACTCTCACACAGCCTCAATAAACACACTGACAAGTCTGATCCACAGTTACATGATTGGTCACCGCAGCATGATAGGTTGCATTTCTCCAAAAGTTGAATCGGCCTCAACTTTTTTTGCCACAGGCATTCAAAATAAATGGAAAGACCTGCGTTTTTTTTTTTTTTGCCAGACTGTCTGGCAACCGACGCAGAGTGTGTGAATGCTCAGCCAGCCAGTTCCTCAAAAGTTGAATCAGTCTCAATTATTACAGTTTTGAAGGACAAACTCAAACAAAAAACGAATATTCTAATCCCAAAAATGAAAATGGAATACCTACCCAACGAACGATATCCGAATATTCGGATCCAGCCCTAGTGTAAGAGAGCCACCTGATGAATGGATGCATTGGGGCTGTCCCGAATACCGTTTTTTGTGCTTTGAAGCTTCGGATCATTAACAGTGAATATTCGAAGCTTCGAGTGGTGGCGGCTACAATTACTGTTTTCCGTCAGATCATTTATAGATCTAGACATTTTCGAGCGCACTCGAGGGCAACTTCATTTCCCGGAGAAAGAGAGAAAGAAAACAGACGGAGGGACTGAGGAAACAGTCAGCTGTTGCACGAACTCCCGGGCAGTTTCGGTGCTTTTGTTTGGGGTTGTAAAACGTTCTGGTGGCAGCAATAGAGGCAGAGTGATGTTTCCTGTTTCCTGTACGGGACTCTCACACCGCCTCAAAACACTCTGACAAGTCTGATCCACCCAGCGTGACGGGTTGCGTTTCTCCAAAAGTTGAATCGGTCTCAACTTTTTGCCACAGGCATTCAAAATGAGTTAACAGGCCTGTGGTTTTGGCAACCGACGCAGTGTGTGTGAATGCTCAGTCAGCCAGTTTCTCACTGTATTGGCATTATACACAGCTGTGCTATCTTTACCTTTATCAAATCCCCTGAAAACACCATGCTGCCTCAGGATAACCACAAAGACATCTACACCCATCAGACTCGCTTGTAACTCAACATTTCTCTGTTCTCGGCTGAGATAGACGACATAGCGCTGCATAAATTAGCCAGCGGGTAGCAGAAATTTAGCTAGCGGCTTAATCCGGACAAAACACCACAGTGAATTTCAGCCTGCATGCATGTTTATCAAGCAAAAAAGATTATTGGAATCCCAAAATTGAAAATCGAATACCTACCGAAAGGAATAGTGAAAAGAGAGGAAAAGAGAGACGCAAAACTACCACAAAAGGACACAAACCGACAAAACAACCCAAACAAAATGCATGGGGAGATTGCATTTTTTTTTTTTTTTATCGAAAAACATCACATTTTCTTCAGGAAGGTGTCATGGTTGTGTATGTGCTGTTTCCTGTTTAATTTTGAAGTCTGTCTTTTCTGTCTTATCTTGTCTGGTTTTACTTCCTGTCTTGTGTTTTCCCGCCTTTTTTGATTGTTCTCCCATCCCTAATGTGTTTCACCTGTTCCCCAGCCTAGTGTCACCTGTTGCTCGTTTCCTCATTACCCTCTGTATCTGTGTTGCCCTTGTCTTGTGTCAGATCATTATTTGCTGTTCAGTTTATTCTCGTTTGGCTATGTCAGTCGATTGCTTACCGCTGTTTCTGTATTTGCCTGTTCCTGTTTTTGGGTTCCTACCTGCTCCTTGTTTTTGTATTTTACCTGTTCCAGTTTTTGGATTTTGCCATTAAACCTTTGCCTGCTGTCTCTGCAATTGGGTCCACCACATTCTCTGGAAGACTGTAACAGAAGGACACTTAAACCTTCCGCGAAATACGTGTACCTTAGTCTTCCACAAAGCCATGGAAAACACTGGATTTGCATGGATAAAGTATAGTCAGGGCTGTTCCAAACCCCAAAGGTGAGAAGCAGAAGCTGAACATCGTGGCAGCAACAAAATCGGCAAAGCCCTGGAACGGAGAGACACAGCCAAAGAGTTGGTTGGAGCCGCAGAACATGACCATAAAATGATCACATAAAAGAGAGAGACCCGGTAGAAGAATGTGAAGAGAAATCAGTAACAGAAGATAATACAAGCTGATGAAAAAGAAGAGGAGAGAGGAGCGATTTATTTGTTTCTAGCCCGTTGTGTCGGCCGCTGCATTCTAACTGCAATAGACGATAGACTAAGTTGTGAGTTGTGATGGTTGGAAAAGTGGGAAGACGACCCAAAACAGCTTTGAATGAAGTGTATTTTACGATGTCAAAATTACTGTTTATTTACATGGAGTCTGGTGGATTGAGCGAACGCAATTTCGCGGATGTTTTTTATGTTTAAAAAAAGGATCTTACTCTTTAACAGAAAGGTCGACCTCCTTAGAAATCCTTTCCATAATGTTGTCAGACACTTAGAATATTAATCTGAGTCTGTCAGCGGCAGGTAAATAAGGCTGCAGACTGCAGCGATCTTGTTCAATACTGGACCATTTTCAAAAATTGTTGTTCCCATCAGTCACTTAGACACAAAAACATAGGGTTAAACGGTAGTTCCCCTTTTAAGCTTATAATTTCCTAGAAAATAAATGCTGGGAATAGAGATGAATTTGTTCCAAACATTATGTACGTTACCTTGTGTGCAGGTCTGTTTACAGAATTTGTAACAGCAGCACAATTCCAATATAATTAGTCCGCCCCCTTCCTGAATAATGCATTATGAACAATGGTTGTAATTATGGTGGTTACATGAGGAATTGGACTGAAATTGCTTTGGTTTGACAGACCAACATGTCCTGCTTTCTACTGCACGGTTTCTCAATGATGCACGTTTTCCTTAATTTATGGAGAGCACCCAACAGGAGCCCCACATCTCTGTGCCGATCAGGGCTTGACATTAGTACCCACCAAATGCGGGTAGATTTCGGCTGTAGCGGGTAACACAGTCACTCTCACTAGTCACTTTGGCGGGTGGCATGCCTTTATATTGTAACACTGGTGGCTGGAGTCCTGTGCCACTGTGCCTCCTCCTGACACAGGAACACATCTGTTACTTTGCTTTTTGGCTTTTTCCCTTTCCATTATTGTGTTGTATATCTTTTTTTGTGCACGTTATAGGTTTACAAAGTGAAAAAGCCCAAAGTCCACCCCAAAGGGACTTACCATTTCCAACAGATAACACTGTTCACAAACTGCTCCAAACAGCTCTATTGTAGTCCAGCCTTTACTTCAGAGACAAACGTTATAATGCTCGCCTAGCTGCTAGCATGGCACGCCCTCATACTCTGCTTCTGACTGGCTAGTAGTCCTTACCTAGGTACTGCGTATGTGCGACTCCCAACAAAGATGGAACAGAAGTGAGATGTCTCACTCTGTAGCTAAATCAGAGCGCTCAACACACAGGGTGAAAAGAGGAGCTGCATCAATGTGCAATACAACAAAAATGTGGTGTTGTGATATAACCTCTAAATACAATTATGAACCTGATAATGAGCATAATTTGAGCACTAAACATGTAAACATGTTCTAGTACAAAACACAAAAAACACGTATGAACCTGAAAATGCTATATAATAGATCACCTTTAAATGCAGAGCACCTTAAGTGACACTCCATTTAATTTATTTAATCACTGAGCTGTTCGCCTATACGGTATTATCAGCCGGCAAAGGTGCAGCCAAGTCTCTAGATAATGTGAGATATGAAAATCTGAATTAAACTGAACGATGGCTACGAGCCTGGAAAGTGAAATGAAAAGTAAACAGCTGCCTGTCATGAATCAAACCATAAAAGAAGCAAAAAAAACAGCGCTTTCCATTCTCAAAGTCAGCTTTCATCCAACTGCTGCTGGAGAATATATTCCTAAAACGGCTGGGAGCAGCTTATTAGCATGTGAGTGAACTAGTTCAATATAGATATTAGTCAAATATATGGGGTGAGAGATAAGATCTGACCGGTTATCACACACACGCAGACCTATGGAGTCTGGGGCTGAATTAAATGCCCGTAGAGAGTATGTAATCCATGAGCACTAACACTGCTCCTTCTCTCACTCTCCAGGGAGACGCTCAGTGTGACTAACGGTCTGATTCCTTCAGTCCGGGGAGCCGGGGGAGGTGTGACAGGCCTGCTCTGCTCATGACCTATCGGCTGAATAATTACAGCTAACCTGCTTCTCCACAGGGCTTTTCTTTGGTGCTATAAACGGCCCCGCTGTCACACACTAATGGGAAATCACGGCCTTGGAAGTGTCGCAGCGGCAGGCACAGGTCACGGGGGAACTGGGTGGACGTAATTGGGTCATATCATTTAGATCGTGTGCAGGCTTCCCGGTAGGAAAAAGTTTTGATCTACACGATTACACAGTGAGGCAAGAAGACTGTCATTCCGCACCCCCAAACGCACCCAGAGGTCATTTGTACAAGCAGCAATTACAACTTAAATTTATGTTCATAGTGGCGGCGCCTTCTAGTGGCCGTAGTAAAGCCACCTACACATGATAAGCAGATTTGCTCTCTGGGAACCGCTAGGTAGGGTGCAGAGCAAAGCAACGAGAGCAAAGTGCAGGTATTCGTCATCAAGGTTGGCAAGGAAGCTATTTCCCGTTGCGAGGTAACGACATGCTGTTATCTCATTGGTTGCGCTTTTGACAGGGCAGCAGCAACTAGGTCAAAGTTGAAATAATTTGAACTCTTCCCCCCCGTAGGAAATCAATGGAATGGCCGGCGCAAAGCGGTTTTCTCCGCCTATCATGTGTAGGCCGCTTCATTATGATGGGAGACATGCTGGAAGTAAGGTGAGGAAGTATAAGACAGTTTTCCCTGTAGCTTTGTGGAAGACTAAGGGCTCCTGTACACTGCGTGGCGTGAGCTTGGCATGAGCGTGGCGTGAGCGTGACGTGAGGTTGGCATGAGCGTGGCATTTCTGTTGCGTGTCAGTTGTGTGGCGTTTTCTATGTCTTTGCACACCAGAAACATGTCTGACGCAGCGCTGCTGCTGCTGCTAGCCTTGTCTGTACACATGGATGTCTCCCGTTGATAAAATGAAATAATAGCGTGTTCTTCAACTTGTCAATATTTTTGTGTTTGTACATTTGTTTATATACTGATTTGATTACAGCAAAGACAACATCGGCGGTATTGACGGCAAAATAAGCCACAGAATATTTCGTTCTGTATTGGTAATATTTGAAAATCGCTAATTATTTATTATTTTTTTTAATTACATTTATATCTGCATTTATGTCAAAACCTAGAGACTTTCAAACATCAAAATGTCATTTATTAAATGTATTTGTGTCAAAATGACATATAAACATCCATGGGCGTCAGTTTGGTTTGAAATGTGCTGGGGACAGAGACGCATTCAGAAGTACATTTCCAGAAGTGCTGGGTACAATGACGCATTCATTTTTTTTTCTCTTTTGCGCAGGTCATGTTTTGAAAGACGCTGTCCTGTAGCTTACTAATGAATAAAAACGTGGTTTAATGTACCTAAACAATGATCAATGATTACCAAATTTCTCTCTCATATTGCTCCTCATAACCACTGAAAACTGTCAAAAAAATCTAACCCAAACTCCAATTATTATGGACGTTATCTTACATTAAGCGTTTCTGATTCATATTTTCAGCAGGGCAGCAGAGCGGCTGTGGGTTGACTCCCCACGGTTCTCACGGGCTTTATATGTCCTAACGTGAAAAAGCTTAACGTGGTTTAATGTACCTAAACAACGACCAAACACCACCACATTTCTGGTTTGATTTTTTTTTGACAGTTTTCATTGGTTATGAGGAGCAATGTGAGAGATAAATTTGGTAATCATCATTGATCATTGTTTAGGTACAAGCTTTTTCCTCGCCATAGGCGCCAATGAAGAAGACAACGCTAATGTGAGATAACTTCTATAATCGTTGGATTTCGGTTTAGTTCTTTTGACAGGCGTAAGTGTTCATTACAAGATATGGCCATGAGAAATTTGGTGATCATTGATCGTTGTTTAGGTACATTAAACCACGTTAAGCTTTTTTTCACGTTAAGCAGAATGTCCCGACAGACAGTGTAGTGAACAGAGATCGAAGCGTGCAGCCAGCGCAGCAGCAGAGCGGCTGTGTCTGCTCTGTGGGGGTAGAGATTGTTGTGGAGTTTTTGGCATCTGTCGCTCAAGAATTATGTGTTATGGACTTTTTTTGGACTAAAGAAGCTTGAGGTTTTCAAAAAAAGTGGTGGGTACAAAATGACTCATGACGAAATCTGGTAGGTACGCGTACCCACCGTCCCCACCGTCCCCACCGTCCCCACCGTCCCCACCGAAATCGACGCCTATGTAAACATCTTTTCCTATTCTATTTTACCAGGAAATGCTTCCGCTTCCGACCCGGCTGAGCAGAGCGAAGTCTCGGTGACCAGAGCAGACGTAGTCACGTCTCTTGCGAAACAATGTCTGATAATTGTAATGAAATGAGCTGATTTGACCACTAGACCAGAACACAGGACCTTCTTCCTGTATTTACTTTCTTGCTCCCGCCCCCAGACATATCCGACCAATAAGAGGGCTGGACGTTCTTGCCTGATTTGTAATGATGCATTTTGGTACGCTTGGATTTTTCCAGGTGTGAAACCAAACCAAACCGACCGAGGGCAAATTACTCCAAGTTTACTAACTCACCAACTGATTCGGACCAAAGCAAACAAAATACAGGTGTGAAAACGCCCTAAATGTGATACACAAGAGGGTTCTTTTGGGTCAAATATTGACAAATCATTAAGCTTGCTTTCACACCTGCCTTGTTTGGTCCGTTTAAAACGAACACTGGAGCGATTGGTCGGATAGTCCGGTTAGTTTGGGGTCGGTGTGAAAGCTCATCTGAACTCTGGTGCGGATCAAACAAACGAATTCTGGTCCGCTTAAAAAAACAGGGGTCTCAGTTCGCTTCCAAGTGAACTAGAGTTCAGTTCGCTTCAGGTGAGAACGCAATCCGACCCAAATACAGGACGTGAACCAAAAACTTATATATGATTTAAGGGATGATGACTTTCAGATCCATAAGCTGTTCTGAGTAGGGTTGGGTACACAACCGGTAGGAATTGGACCGGATTAGAACGCAAATTTCGGTTCCTCATTTCGGTTCCACTTAATGCATCGACTGAAATATTTTTCCTCTGTCACTCCGAAACAGACGTAAAAATATCACACTTTCTGTAGTCTACCGTTAGCTAGTTAACGTAAATGTAGGCTACTTTTAAAATGCCATATTTTCCCTCTGGGCTCACCAAAACGGAGGTAAAAATATCTCACTTTCTCTGTAGTCTACCGTTAGCTAGCTAACGTAAATGTAGGCTACTTTTAAAATGCCATATTTTCCCTCTGGGCTCACCAAAATGGAGGTAAAAATATCTCACTTTCTCTCTAGTCTACCGTTAGCTAGCTAACGTAAATGTAGGCTACTTTTAAAATGCCATATTTTCCCTCTGGGCTCATCAAAACGGAGGTAAAAATATCTCACTCTCTCTGTAGTCTACCGTTAGCTAGCTAACGTAAATGTAGGCTACTTTTAAAATGCCATATTTTCCCTCTGGGCTCATCAAAACGGAGGTAAAAATATCTCACTTTCTCTGTAGTCTACCGTTAGCTAGCTAACGTAAATGTAGGCTATTTTTTAAATGCCATATTTTCCCTCTGGGCTCACCAAAATGGAGGTAAAAATATCTCACTTTCTCTCTAGTCTACCGTTAGCTAGCTAACGTAAATGTAGGCTACTTTTAAAATGCCATATTTTCCCTCTGGGCTCATCAAAACGGAGGTAAAAATATCTCACTCTCTCTGTAGTCTACCGTTAGCTAGCTAACGTAAATGTAGGCTACTTTTAAAATGCCATATTTTCCCTCTGGGCTCATCAAAACGGAGGTAAAAATATCTCACTCTCTGTAGTCTACTGTTAGCTAGCTAACGTAAATGTAGGCTACTTTTAAAATGCCATATTTTCCCTCTGGGCTCACCAAAACGGACCTAAAAGCATATTACGGCTACCACATCTATAAAAGAGCCTTTCTTTGATGTCATTTTTCAGTTTTTCAAGAATAGGTTTAGGATTCGGAATCGTTTTAAAAGTACCGGTTTGGCATCGGAAATGTCAAAAAGTCCAAACGATATCCAACCCTAGTTCTGAGCAGACATCGCTGGTCGTCTGTGACATCATCAGTCTGTGTGACATCATTTCTCTCTCTCCTTCACTCGCTGCCTGTCGGCTGCTTATTGTTCACCTTCTAAAATATTAGAAAGACTAAAGCAGAACCAGAAAACCCGAGACGTTATAAATTTGGTGTTGCTCCATTATTTCTGAGACCAGAAGTGTCGGCGAGTTTTGGATATTCTGTCCAATGAACAAGCGGCCGCTTCAATCGCGTGACAGGTGTTTACAGTGTTTTGGTGCGTTTCACAAACTGCAGTGTGAACACAAATCGAACGAAAAATGCAACAACTCACACCGAGTCCACCGAACTATACTGTAGGTGTGAAAGTGCCCCAAATCTCAGGCTCGAATAACAACTCTTTCTTTGGGCAGTCCCACCGGAGATGCATCCAGGAATTGATTTGTAGTTCATAGGGTTGGTTTTCACCCATTCACAGCACTGCCCCAAACTTAGATGGATGTGTTATTGTGTTTCATTATTAGGCATGTCATGCTCCAGTTAAAGTTAATCGTATTTACAATGATTTCATTTTCTTTGTGACGGAGAGTAATGGCCGTAGCAAACCGAGGGAAATGACTTGGCTTGATCAAAACATACGTCTGGTGTAAATGATGATTGCTGAGCTTTTCTTAAATTCACTGGATGTTGTCTTCACTACCAACAGTCTCTACCTGCATCTGAAACATTTTGGAGAAAACCACCCCCAGTATCTCGAGGAGCTGTATCCATACTGGAGGTAAAAAAAAAAAAAAAAACATTAGCATTGATCATAATGGTGTAATTTGGGTTTTGCAGAATCTTTGAATAGTGAAAGGGTAACTTCGGGTTGTCTCAACATGGACCCTATTTTCTTATGTTTTTGTGTGTAAGTGACTGATGGGAACAACAATCTGTAATTGGTCCAGTATTAAGCGAAAACGCTGTGGCTGGCAGCCGCGAGCCAGGCTGCAATGTAATCCTATAGGGCAAATGTGCATCGTAAATTTACGTCCACTAAGTTCTGTTTTTGCAGCTGACAGACTCAGATTATTATTCTAAGTGTCTGACAACATTATGGAAAGGATCCCTACAGAGATAGACATTTTTTAAGCTAGTAAAATACTTTTTTTAAAACAAGAAACAGTTCCAAGACCGCTATCACTAAACTCACCAGACTCCATGTAAATAATCAGGACTTTTAGCGTGTATAGAGCCAGCATATCTCCACCAGACTCCATGTAAATAATCAGGACTTTTAGCGTGTATAGAGCCAGCATATCTCCACATGTAAATGGGTGAATTAAGGGTTTATTTCAACCAAACCAGAGTGGTGATTGTTGGAACAGTGGAAAGATGAACCAAGACGACTTTTCATAGTTTGATTTTGTTTCTGTTGACTTTGAATCAAGTGTATTTAACAATGGCAAAATTACTGTTAATTTACATGGAGTCTGGTGGGTTTACCGCTAGCAATTTCGGGAATGTTTACTTACTCTGTAACTGAAAGGTCAACCTCCTTAGAAATTAACTTACATTGGAGCTTGTTTTGCTGGTTGCTGATTGCAGCGGTCTTGCTTAACACTGGCCCATAGGTGTAATTTGCATTGTATGGTAACCCCTATAATCATCTTTTTTTCAATGCGTTTTCAATGTTTTTGTCGCTTTTTTCCGACACTTTTGCCGATTTCTTTTGTGTGTTTTTTTGAGTTTTTGTTGCCTTTAAAAAAATAAAATTTAAATTTTTTTTTAGGTTTTTGTTGCCTTGTTTGAGTTATTTTTTCCAATTCTTTTGTCACTTTTTTCTGACATTTGTCGCCTTTTGACATTGTTGTATAAAATAGAGTACAGGTTGAAAAAAATGGCATTACACACTTCCCATCGTCTCCTCCTTAGCTCTGATGCTTTTGATTCAGACGGCAGGAAGAAAAACTGTTCTGCATTCCAGAAACGTCACAATCACAAAAACAAGAAAATTACTCTTCGTTTTCCATTCCCCCACGGTTAAGTGTGTATGTGTGTGTGTGGTTGAAGATCGATGTGCTTTTGTTTAAAAGGTTCATTATTGATTGTATTCTTGCTGAAATAACATCCCAGCTGTCTTCCAGCAAATCCATTCACACTCCTTGAGCAGGATAACTAACTGACCCCCCGATGCGTCATGAAGCTGCTCAGCGGACACGTAGAAGCCTGTCGTCGCACCAGGCAGGTCGAAGTCTGAAATATGCACCGTCTATATCCATTATTCAGCATGATATGACCGGAGCCTTGTAACTGCTGCTGTGTTGTAAAGAACCAGTCGTGCAGCGAGGATTTTCCGGAAGCCAACTGAAGTCATTCGTAAGTAACAACAAGTCCTCCAAACCATACAAGGATATGGATCGTTTCTTCCTAACTGCCCTCTAATACAGTAGTGTCAAACTCAACTTCACTAAAGGCCAGACATGTAGTTTACTGACATGCATTTATTTCAAAAAACGCAAATATCTTTGACTGTATTATTGCATGTCTCGTATAGCTTTCTCACTCACAGTTTGGTCGACATAAAGTCCTGAAAAAGTCAGTGAAAAAGTTCCTAAAGTGGCCCAAATTCTTCTTCAGAAGTAGTATGAACACTCAACTCTTGCACAGATCAGATTTTTTCAAATCAGATTTAGACCACTTCCATATGTGGTCCTGAATCAGACCCAGGTCTGATTTTTTTTCAACGCGGCCACAGTGTGAACAACCGAGGACGATTTAATGCGACTTTTACGTCAATCTACATCGACATTTGTCAGAATTATGCGCTGGAAAACAGTAAAATTAAAAACTTGACTAGGCCTACAAAATGGACAGTGATGGAGCAAGTCAATGGAGGGAGAGGGAGGTGTTAGACCTCATTAGTGTATGCTCATTAATGTTACGGCTGCCATTGAACAACCATTTTGAAATAAAAGTGAAAATGCTTCCTTCCTCCATAACCTCCCTAACTTTAGGTCAACAGCGTGCTGCGTCTGATGTCATTGGTATTGGTCTTTTGATCATGCGGGTCAGTTTAAAACCGCAAAAAGTTCACACTGGAATCTGATATAGGCCACATTTTAAAAGGTAATGTGAACAGCTAAACAAAAAAAATCGAATCTGAGCAAAAAATCCGAATTAAGCGTCACGACTTGCAGTGTGAACGTAGCCTTAGTCATCATAGATAACAGCGCCAAAGGCGGTCGAATAAAGCAACAAAAACAACTGAAAAAAGGTCAGAAAAATTGGAAAAAAACGCCAAAAGTGTCAGCAAAACTTCAGGAAAAGTGACAAAAACTAGGTGGGCCGAAATATATTGTGAACCTAAATTGATACGCCTTAAGTTTGACACTAATACGACTCAAAGGAGCGTTCATAAAACAGCGCCCATAGCGGTTAGCCTGGTCCACTAGCCTGGTCCTACCAGACTCTGGTCCATTAGCCTGGTCCTACCAGACTCTGGTCCACTAGCCTGGTCCTACCAGACTGGTCCACTAGCCTGGTCCTACCAGACTCTGGTCCATTAGCCTGGTCCTACCAGACTCTGGTCCACTAGCCTGGTCCTACCAGACTCTGGTCCATTTCATTTGTACAGAGAGTCTGGCCACTCTCCATTGACAAGTGTTAACTTCCTTGAAGGCGGGTACTCTGTTGAAGTTTAAAACTATTGGATCTGCCCAGAGCCACTCTGGTAGCCTGGCTCCGCCCTCCTACATACTGTCTGGTAGGACCAGGCTAACAAGAGGGGAGACGACAACAACTATTGGCTAGCGTTAGCCTTAGCCAACTCCTTCACCACTAACGGAGCGAGCTGGAAAATCTAACTGTTCCTGAACCCCGTGGGGAGGAGGGCCACAACATCATGGCCACCAACAAAACTCAGCAAAGATTGTTCTTGCTCGGGCTTTAACGTCTGGGTATTCGGTAGCGTTGCCACAACAGACCGAATGGTTTCGCTCGCATCTTTCTCCGCCGCTATTACGGAACTACAACTCAAACTAGCGCATGACCTCAACGTCATCGTTCTCAGCCACTCCCTCTGTTCGCTGACTGGACCGGTAAAGATTGGACCGGAGAAAACCCAAGAATATACGGCAAACCCAGACGTAGTGCTCAAGGAAAATGAAAATTGAGCAGAAGTACGAAGGAGGGCAGAGCCAGGGTACCTAGCGGTGGCAGGAAATACAAACTCATATCTAAACCAGAGAATGTCGGTCGCGTTTTTTTGAACTGGTAATGAGGGATATGATTTGTTATATAAGATTTTAAAATCATATTAAGTTGCTTTTCGTGAGTTGATATAAATGTAACTCATAGTGTTAAATCAACATTGCTTTCGTCTCATATCGATCGCAGGCCTCTGCATTGAATCAAAATACCCAGATTTTGTGATAGCGGCAAATATCGTATCATTAAAATAATCGATATAATATCTTATAAGGATAAAACCTGTAATTTGCATCCCTATCAAATTCAAACAAATCAAAATCAAAGAGTACGGTAGGTAAAGTTTACAATATACTCCATTCAAGTGTAATTCTCAAAAGAAAGAAAATAACTGAATAAATTCAAAGGCCACCATGAAACGCATGCAGCGTTTAATCTACACATGAGGGTGTCTACATGTTCCACTTAATTATTTGGAATATTCTCAACATCACAATGAACGTGAGCAGAAGTGGACCGCACACACTCCACCACGGATAACGCCACGCGGCGCTATTCGTCCCCACTCCAGACGAGGGCTCGCGGAAAGAGGTTTGAAATGAGAACGAGGACACGGTGCCTGGACCTAAAGTGTTTTTCTTGATTGTCAGGCAGCTGAGAGGGAGCTTCATTTCCCGTTTTGTATCATGTCACTGTTGGGGTCATTTCTTTTGGTATTACCAACCGTAACTCTAAGATACTTCTATAAATTGAGTGATGTTGAAAGTGGAAGCAAGTAGAAGGGGCACTCCAGTTTTACCAGTGTGTTACAAGTGTTTGGGTAAACATCTGTCAGGCCGCAAGCCCCTGCAAAGTCTCTGCGTTGTGTTTAAAAATAATAAAATGGTTTCAAAACCATATCCTGACTAATCACTAACATATACCAGTCAGTGATTATCCACAAACATAGGCTCATCTGATCTTAACTATACTATAATGAAAATAATTCATAACTTAAGCTTATTTTACCCCAAAAATTAGGTATTATTTCATGTAAATGAAGTTTATTCACCATAAATTCCAAAAATAACTGTAAAACTACTGGTAATGAGTTGGAATGAAGTTGTTGAGAAGGTGTAAAATTGAATTGGGTGATAATTTATACTTTATGCTTTATTAATAGCCAAAACAGACCAGTGTGATTATTGGCTGCCATTAAAAAAATTGAAATGGTTTCAAAACAGTATCCTGACTAAACTTTGACTTATACCAGTCTGTGATAACCCATCAACATATGTTCCCGTTGATCTCAACTGTTAATCAAAATAATTCATAATTTCAGCTTTTTTTTAACTCAGAAATTAGGTATAATTTTGCATAAATGCGTTTTTTTGACCATATAACATTTTTTTGTAAAACTAGTGGTAATAGGTTGGAAAGAAGTTGGCTAAGAAGATGTAACAGAATTGGGTGATAATGTATACTTCATGCTTTATAAACTGGCAAAACAGATAGGGTCAATGTTGACCCGGTTTGACAACAAGTGCATGGTCGACGGGAGGAAAACACAAGGGTTAATGGGATGTTGGATGTACCAGCGGCAGGGAAACAGGAGACCAAATGGGGGTTGAGGCAAGCAAAACCCTTCATCATTTATTGAGCTTTTGGACAACAAAAGAGAATATCACAATCTGTTTTGTGAGCCACTTTGTCTCACAAATCATATAGAAAATAAAATAAACTTTAGCTGCTATACTCCATTTAAATAAACCGTAATTTCAGTGTGTATAGAGCCAGCATGTTTCCACCAGACTCCATGTAAATAATCAGGACTTTTAGCATGTATAGAGCCAGCATATTTCCACCAGACTCCATGTAAATAATCAATACTTTTAGCGTGTATAGAGCCAGCATATTTCCACCAGACTCCATGTAAATAATCTGTACTTTTAGTGTGTATAGAGCCAGCATATTTCCACCAGACTCCATGTAAATAATCAGGACTTTTAGCGTGTATAGAGCCAGCATGTTTCCACCAGACTCCATGTAAATAATCACTACTTTTAGCGTGTATAGAGCCAGCATATTTCCACCAGACTCCATGTAAATAATCACTACTTTTAGCGTGTATAGAGCCAGCATATCTCCACATGTAAATGGGTGAATTAAGGGTTTATTTCAACCAAACCAGAGTGGTGATTGTTGGAACAGTGGGAAGATGAACCAAGATGGCTTTTGATAGTTTTATTTTGTGTCTGTCGACTTCTGTCGAAGTGTGTTTTATGATGATAAAAGTACTGCTTTTTTAAATGGAGTCTGGTGTCTGGTGAGATTGGCGATGGAGATTTTTGGGGCTGTTTCAAGATCTTACTCTTTAACAAAAAGGTCTGTCTCTGTAGGGATCTTTTCCATAATGTTGTCAGACACTTAGAATAATAGTCTGAGTCTGTCAGCGGCAAAAAAAGCACTTTAGTTGACGAGAAATTGATGCTGCACAATTGCCCAATAATGTTGCATTGCTGCTTGTTTGTTCCAACTGCAGCAATCTTGCTCAATACTGGACCAATTTAAAAAAAACTGCTGTTCCCATTAGCCACTTACACACAAAAACATGGGGAAAAAAGGTTGAAAAATACCGAAGTTAAACTTTAAGTCATCACAGAAATCTCCCTTTGGTGATAACAATTGGAGCAGGAAGTAAAACAAATGGTTGTTTTTTTTATTCGGCAGTTCACTGGAAATTGAAATGATTTGTAGAGATACTTTGGCATGATGTGCATGTCTGACACAGCAGCAGCAAACTCAAGCAGTGTTGTAAGGTAACAAAGTACAAATACTTTTTTAGAATTGTCACGTATCTGTACTTGTTATTTATGTTTTTGGAAACTTTCACTGTTACTCTACTACTTTTCCTAAACAAAATGTATGATTTTACTTCACATTTCCTCTGAGCGTCTTCGTTACTCGTTCTTCTTCCGCCTATATTCCCCTACTGGGGCATGGGCCGCCTACTCATTACTCGTTACTTGTAATAAATGGTTTTGTACGTTGCAGTGAAAGATTCTTCCTCACAACAAATTAAAATTCTGTTTCGGTTTTTCTCTTTGTTGATGTCATACATTGAGTTAGATGTTTAAAAAGGTGTGGAAACCCTGAATATTACGCTTTACAATAAGGAAGCCACAATAAAGATCATAATCAAGGTTTTTTGTTTTTTCTACTTTTACTTCTAAAAATTAAGTACATTTAATATCAGAAAATTACTTTCAATACTTAAGTACAGTACATTGCAGATACTTTAAAGGTCCTATGACATGCTGCTTTTTGGATGCTTTTATATAGGCCTCAGTGGTCCCCTAATACTGTATCTGAAGTCTCTTTTATATAGACCTTAGTGGTCCCCTAATACTGTATCTGAAGTCTCTTTTATATAGACCTTAGTGGTCCCCTAATACTGTATCTGAAGTCTCTTTTATATAGGCCTTAGTGGTCCCCTAATACTGTATCTGAAGTCTCTTTTATATAGACCTTAGTGGTCCCCTAATACTGTATCTGAAGTCTCTTTTATATAGGCCTTAGTGGTCCCCTAATACTGTATCTGAAGTCTCTTTTATATAGGCCTTAGTGGTCCCCTAATACTGTATCTGAAGTCTCTTTTATATAGGCCTTAGTGGTCCCCTAATACTGTATCTGAAGTCTCTTTATATAGACCTTAGTGGTCTCCTAATACTGTATCTGAAGTCTCTTTTATATAGACCTTAGTGGTCCCCTAATACTGTATCTGAAGTATCTTTCCTGAAATTCAGCCTTGGTCCAGAATTACAGCCACTAGAGCCAGTCCCACAATGATCTTTCCTTAGGATGTGCCATTTCTGTGCCTGTAGCTTTAAATGCTATTGAGGAGGAGAGGGGGGGCGCAAGGTGGAGGGTGGGGGTGGGGTGGTCTTGACCAACTGCCACTTTGCTTGTTTGAAAGCCATGATGTCTCTCTCTCATGGGCGGGCCAAATTCTCTGGGTGGTCAAAGCAGAGAAAGGGGAGGTAACCTTTCCCCTTATGACGTCATAAAGGGAAGATTCCAGATCGGCCCATCTGAGCTTTCATTTTCTCAAAGGCAGAGCAGGATAGCCAGGGCTCGGTTTACACCTATCACCATTTCTAGACACTGGGGGACCATAGGCAGGCTGGGGGAACTCATATTAATGTTAAAAAAACTCATAAAGTGAAATGTTCATGCCATGGGACCTTTAAGACTTTTACTCAAGTAACATTCCAAAAAGGGGACTTTAACTTCTAGCAAAGTTGTTTTACAGTAACATACCTGTACTTTTACTCAAGTATTGCTTCCAAGTACTTTATACAAGACTGAACTCAAGTAATCTGCAATCTGCATGGACGAACATGTCACAGTGGCGTACGAGGATGTGTACAAACTTCCTGGCGTTTTAATATGTTTGCCTTGTTTCCATTTAATGTCCCAAAAACCATCCGACTTGTCAAAGGAATTTTCTCCCCTTGAAATTAGCTTCCCGTAATGAAATTTTAATTTGTTATTATGAGCACAGACGGTGCCTGAAGCGCTGCCTGAGTGCCCGGAGATTTAAAAGCCTTGAACGCACTCAACTTGCAAACAAATGGATTCCAGGCTGAGAGAAATTGGATGTATCCATTAAAGTGACGTTACCCGGGCAGAAAATGGAATCTGACCCATTTGTCTCCAGCCAATGACATGAGTTCAGTCCAATACAGAAGACCTAATGGCTGAGAGTGCATTCAGAATTGGGACAGAGTCATTCCACTTGACAATAATCATAGGATCCTATCAAGTCAATGACTGCATTTACCACAAATGCTTTTGTGAAGATTGGGCAATTTTCTGTGCAGCAATTACTTTCCTGTAATGGGCCTGAAATAGATTTTCTAGAGGCAAGGTGAGGATTGGCAACAGTTGAAACTTTCAACCCAGTCTCATGGCAGTTTGTGAAATGGTCACGTTATTTAATCTATTGATTTGTGTTCACGGGGACGTTTCTCTCGTTTTTCTCGTGGTGGCCAGCACGAAAATGTAAAGTAATGTATTTCAATGGGAAGCATATTTCGTGATCACAGCACAAAAATGGTAGGGAGTAGTATGAAAAGCCGAAAATCCGCTTAGGGAGGTTGGTCGGGGTGGTGGATGGGTCAAACAACACGGTAGAGCTTAGATCGGCCCAAAAAATCAAGCCCGAACCTGCCCGAGCCCGAGCACGTTGCGTCCGAGCCCGGCCCGGCCCGACACATTAACTGTAATTATGAGCCCGAGCCCGATTTAAACCCGACAATTTTTTAATACGTGGGCCGTTATAACTGACATTCTCAACTACAATTCAGAGTTGTTTGAACTACAGAAATCTGTTTAGAATAATGCAACAAGGACGAAGCCTGTAAACTGCTGTTAGTTTATTCAGAATGGAACGGATCGCAAATGGATCTGAATGAAGAAACGTTAAAAAAAAAGAAACAATGATGAACAACATATTGTTGTCACTGCCCACGACTTGTTTAAACTGCTTCCATACCTCCGACTTTCCTCCACACTTGCTCAAAGTTAATTCTCCTGTTTTTCTTTTTTTCTTTACATCTTCAAGCTCCCGGTGTGATGTGTGCGAGAGGAGGAGACTCCGCGCATGAAGTGCTGCATTTTGTAACTGCAGCCTAACTTTTGTACACATTTGTTACTTTTATATAGCCTATATATATATTTATAATATTTCAGATTATGGCATAGCTTTCTCCCCACCCAAATAGGATAATAAGGTAATGGATTAAAAAAAAAAAAAATTGCTTGATCAAGGGTCCGGCCCGGACCCGGCCCGGCCCGAGGATGTGGCGGAAAATAACGGCCCGAGCCCGACCCGAGGTCCGGTCTGGCTCGGGCTCGGGCCGAGAATCTAAACTCTACAACACGGGACTTTCACCCAGGAGACCGGGGATCGCGTCCCACGTGTGGCGTTTAGTTTCCCCGTAGTCTTCCTAATCACAACCGTCCCGTTATTGTCGCGCGTCCCCGCGGCCGTCTCCCGGCGTGTGAGGCGTCCTTTCCCCGTTGTGTTTTTCCGAAACCCAACCTCTGAATCGATGGTTCCCATTTCGTGCTGGCCACCACGAAAAAAACGAGATAAACGTGTTGTTGTACACGTATCAATAGATTAAAAATAACGTGACAATTACACAAACTTCCGTGAGACCGGGTTGAAACTTTCCCAGCAAGAGAAGTTTGTATTGTGAGAGAATTTTGTGTAACATTTTTGTTATTGTACAGCCGAAAAAGTCAAAGTGTTGTTGTTTTACACATTTCTGCTCTTGACAAAATGTTCATGATTCTTTTTTTTGTTGTTTTTCTTCTTTCTTTTCACTGCCAGTGTCCTTGAGCTCTGTAGCGGCAAAATACAACCAGAAACTCCCGCTCGGATTTTATCCTTCTATGGCTCTATGTGTTCACGTTACAGCTTTATTAGACCGCCCCCTACTGGGCATAAAATCAATGAATGCATTTTTAACAGGAGCTTGCACTCATGAATCAAACTTGAAACCTGTCACGTCTTGCATCAGAAGGATACCATCATTCATACATCTTTGGCTCTGCTTGAACGTCAGCCTCTTCTTGATGTGTGCATGTAATTTATCCGCCTTTGAGATCCGTGCCAGACATCCACAATCCTCGGTAATGGGATGGCGATGAACAGAATGTTTTCTCTTCTCCAGAATGGGACTCATTTAGATATTCTTTTGATGTTACAAAATGCATTTTTTGACACCCAGGCCCATCAAAATGATAAGCATTTGCTCCTGCAAAATTCACTTTGATACCTCTCTGGCAGACGTGCTGCTACATCACGGCAGCTGATCCCCAGCCAAGGTAGAGAATGGGACTGTTACCATTTTGTTTAAGCGCTAAAAAATACTCGGCTGAGACAGAATTGATGGCCACATGATGCCACTGAATTTATATTATCCTGAAACGTCCTGTCTGAGGAAATGGCTGGTGTAGTCTCGACTGTAAAATACAACACTAAAACCTGAACAGTGCTGAAAAATAACTGGCTGTAGTAGATATTATTGCTTGGAGGTTTATGAACTTTGCTAACCTGAAAACAGAATTTTAGTTTTATTGTTAGTTATCTTATTAGACACTCAATAATGTTTACATTTTCTTTTCTTGAGAGACTGTGAAAACTTCCTTTGTCACTTTTCAAAATGAGTTTCAGTTTAAAAGTTTAGTTTCAGTTTAAAATAATTAGGAATCTATGTTGTTCCTGTTACAAGATGCTGCCGTCTGTGGTGTAATAGAGGTTTTAAAAAAGATTTTAACTTGTCTGATTTAGCTTATTTTTCTTAGGAACTGGGTACTTTCACACCTCATTTATTTCGGATTATCTAACTTTAATTCTCACACTGCCAGACCTTCTTCCACAGCGCTGCGGAGGAAGGTCTGGCTAGTCCACACAGCATTCTGGGATGGAAGAAAAATGTGCTCTGGTTTATTGACATTTCTTTGAACCAATCACAATCGTCTTGGGCGGCGCTAAACAACGCACGGAGCCACGGTGCCTCTGCAAAACAGCCTCAGGAAGGAACTTGTTTTGGTGGAACGTGTGTACGTTCAACAGTAGTTTCAGTCGTGCAACAGAAAACTCAGATTGGACAGATAGTCTAGCTAGCTGTCTGGATTTACCCTGCAGAGATCTGAGGAGCAGTTAAGCATAGTCCTCAGAAATCCACCGGAGTTTAAAATTACAACACAAAGAAAGCCAAGGCAATGGATATCCGTCCAAAATGAGTGAAATCCTGCGGAATTTCCGTCGGCAACGGAGCAATCCTGGAAGTGGAACGTCGTCGATATAGACTATCGAACTATAAATCGAGGAACTTCTGTGCGTGTGTGTCTCCGTGTCTCCCGCATGCGCAGTACAGCGGCGGGGGGCGGGGAGTTGTTAACGGAGAGCCCAAGCACGTCTTTTGCAGTGGGCAACAGGTGTCGTGCCAAAAAGTGATCATCAGCAAAAAATCGTACACAAACACGTTAGATGAACGCCTATTTGAACCACACTTAGATAAAGTTGTGAAATAAAATAATGGGAACCAAGCAATCGGTCCATTCGGAACAGGCACTGCACTAGTAACTTTAAAATCCAGTGTTTGGGGTTTTAAGCCCCCAACGTCGTCTTCCAGGCAGCGCTACCTGGAAGGCATTAGGATTAGGCAATGGTTAGGGTTAGGGTTAGGTGCCTTGAAGTCGACGTTGGGGCCTTAAAACACCATTGAGCTTAAAATACACAAATTATTATGACCAGTGCTCGCTCGTTGTCTGTGTGACTATCCCAGAATGCATCTGTGGTGTATGCCAGACCTTACTCCACAGAGCTGTGGAGATATGTCCGGCAATGCGAGACTATGCAGGATTTAAGAATCGGTGCATGCAGGTGGACTCCTGCCACAGCTTTGACCGTGAATCTCGGTGGCCAGACGGAGCTTTACAGGTGAGCAGCTGCGGACAGAATGATGGACTGCAGATGGAGGACGCTGTATGTGTCCTTCCTCCGGGTCATTCCACCTGACCTCCGCTCCGTCACTGTTTTTCCGCCTCATTAGAAACCTCTCTCCCGCTCTTCCTCCATCATCTCACCTCACCGGCTGCTCGACAGATGGCAGCTGCGGTGCTTTGACACGCATAGAGTATGTATCCATTTTTTATTTTTTTCAGGAGATAATTGGCCAGATCAAGATGAAGCGACACTGACATGACAATGGAGGTTTTCAGTGAGAGTTGTGTCCATGTGAGTATTAGCACAGTTCTACTTGACACATGGTGTATGGCTTTTTTTTTTATTTATTGGAGGGTGTCCAGACGTGTCACAGCAACATATAGCAACACGTGTCTGCTTTTAAGGAGAACTGACTTTAAAGAAATGTGCAGATGTAAGATAAATTTCATCTTTTTGAAAAGCAACATCATAATTAATGAAAGAATGAAAGGAAATCTGTTATTTGTCTCTTTCTGTTACAAGGAAGAAGTAGCTCCTTGGGGGTCAGCCCTATGTTTCCACAGCCCTACTTCTAGGACATTTTCAAAATTAGGTCTTGTGTTCCTACATTTCCCTTCAATTTAAGCCCTATCCTCCCACAACATTTTTTAGGGTTAGGGTTAGGGGTTAGGGTTAGGGGGATAAAATCTGATACAACTTTATGAAAAAGGCAATGGGGGCATAGGGCCAAATTCTGGAAAAAAAAATCTTAGAAATGTGGGAACAGTGGGAACATAGGGCCTAATTTTGAAAACAATCTTAGAAATGTGGGCCTCTTGGTTACACTTTTCTTTCTTTATTCCTTGGTTGGTTATATATTCTAGTCTGTTGACTATGTGTTGAGGATGTCAGAAACATTGATAAAAGGGTTTGGTGATGTAATGTAATGGATGCTCTTGTTGTTGCTGATGGTCGTTGTTGATTATATTGTGTCAACTTTGTAGGCTGATATGCACTTTTTCCTACCCTATGTTGGTTACTTTGACGCTGCTATCCATGTACCTTGTACTGGTATTTATTTGTCCTCGTACTGTTACGGTTGCGTTCCAGTTGCGTAGAACTTGTATGTATTTATGTGTATGTATGCGTATATACTTGCTGCACACCTAATCGCCCTTCGGGGACACAAATAAAGTTGAAATTGACTAAAACAACCTTTGAACGTTGTTACGTCCTGATGACCCCAGGGTCGTGACAACATACACGTTCCACCAAAAAAAGTTCCTTCCCGAGGCTATTTAGCAGAGGCACCATGGCTCCGTCCAGCGCTTAGCGCCGCCCAAGACGATTGTGATTGGTTTAAAGAAATGCCAACAAACCAAAGCATGTTTTTCTCCCATCCAGGCAGGCTCCTCCGCAGCGCTGTGGAGGGGGAGGGTCAAGACATTTTAAGGCGACCAAAATGTTGCAGTTAACTTTGATGAAGTGATAACACAGTGAGAGGGTCAGAGTTTAAGATGAAAACACGGACAACACCCAAAAACAAGTACAGGTCTATTTTAATGTCCACAGTGCCATGGTTAGCACGGCCAAGCCTCTGTCATGTCAATGATAGAAAACAGATGCTGGTCTCTGTCTCGATCAAACTTGCCTAATCTGGTTTGTAATTGTTTCCTATTCAGTGGTTATTTTATAGACTCCCGCGTGTCTGTGTTGATATCAGAAACAAGATAAGGTGCTTGAGAGTATTATCAATGTTATTATCCATTTTATTACTTAATTTGTCTGTTGTTAATGGTAGTTGAATTATCCGTCTCTTCTCTCTGTGTTCATTTGCTGTGATATATTGGAGAAAAGGCAGAAATAATTTACAACCGTTGTCCCACAGTGCAGTTCCTCGGATTGGTTAATTGGAAAATGAACAAGGGGAAATGAAACGGGGTGAAAATCAAAGGACCTGTCTGTGCCTATCAGCTCCCAGACTGAATTATTACCCCGAAGCTACAGATTCGTAAAAGCACTTCAGTGCAGAGGCCTAAAAATTAAACCTATCCATCCATCTGTGTGAATACAATTGGCATTTCATAAGCACAACTGATGGTGTGATCCATAAAGTCCAAGCTTATTAAAAAACACTCTGCCACATCGATGGATTTATTGCCAAAGGACTTGAGTGTTCCTCATAGAAGCTGCCAACATTTACAAAAGCAGAAGAATCAGTGATCCTAAAATTGGCCAAAAACAGTTCCCCGTTTTTTATTTTTTTTATTTATTTCCGTTGTTTTACTGCTAGAGTGATGTAAGGGAAGCTATGCTTCCTGCAGCTGTAATCAGTCCCTCCAGGATCGCAATTTTGACCACTCACCGCAACTTTTCCGCAAATTTGACCAATAACCTGAAGTTTCCTGCGACTTCAACCAATCCCAGCAGTCCCACGTGCACTCTGACAGCCAATGACCAAGCGGGAGTGAGAACGTGTTGATCATTTCCTTGTTTGTGATATGAAGACGAGACGTATATGACTCGAACATCTCACATTTACCAACAAAACGTACAGCGAAAGACCGTGCACAACATTTCAGACCGCCCTGCCAACCTGTATACATTTTAACATCAATGTAGAGTGTAACGATTTAAAAGTCGCTGAATTTGCTGCCGTTTCAATCCTGGCTGTCGGCTCTCTGCAGCGGATGGGGCTGCTGCTCCGTTCCCCTCGCGACTGACGCACACACACACAGACACACACAAACACACACACTGTGGATGCAGGAAAAACCGGAGATGAGATGACACAATGACCTAAATTGAGGACAGCTGCTCTCGTTATTGTAAGTGCAATGATAAGTTAAAGTCCAATAAGTACTTTATCAAACCGGATGAATGTGTGTCCCAGGCCAGGTTAGGAAATTAACTAACAATGTAAAGATCAACAAGCCACTGACACATATGTTCAAATTTGATTCATTCAATAAATTATTATGTTTTGTCTTAAATCCACCAGCCATTTTCATATTACACCAACATTTGCAGCATCCTGAGCCTTTTTGGTAAGGTTACTAGGAAAACTCAGCCCATTCTCCCCGAAACAAGTTGCCTTTTTATTTTTAAAGAACTATACAAAAAAAAACTTTCACTGTCTCTCGCAAGTTCATTGCAACAAACATACAAAAGCTATGACAACATGTCTTCCAATCGCTTTTTTGGCGACGAAGTAATTTTTTACAAAAGCTCCCGCGAAATCAGGCATTTTGGGCCGCAAAAATCTCAAAAAAAGGCTGCGAAATCCTGGAGGGACTGTGTAATCATTTGGATCACTTGAAATGTTCTTATACACTCAAAACACATTTCTTTCCAATGCTGTAGTTAAAAAACAAACATATTTTTCTTTAAAAAACTTGTACAAAATATCTTAAATTTCTCAGTGCATTAAAGTTGTCTTAAGAACCGCAGCCATACTAAATATTTGCTTTATAACTTTTGTCTTTCATTGGGTCAAAACTGAATCCAGCTACTGTTCCTCCTTCAGTAATTTCAGTTTTACAATACCTTTGATCACAGACACGGACAGTGATGTGGGAAACTTACTTTGTCGCACACTGCTAGTTATCAGCCCGTTTTAGACCAGATGTCAAATAACGGGATTACATCATCACGAGCGTACAACGTAATGACGTAAAAGACTGAAGCCTTAGCTTTCTGCTGCAGTAAGAATGAACGCTCTAGCTGTTATGATTTATATTTTTAATCGATTTGAAAAAACGGGTCAAATTTGAACCGAGGACAACATGAGGGTTAAACATCTTTAGAAGACGCACACCTCTGTTCTTATATTCTGATATATTTCAAACTTCATTTTTCATAACTGAAGTGAACAGCAACATGAAGGCTGGGGAGAGCTGGAGCTGATTTAAGGTGCAGGTTAGGCCAGCTTATCAGCGCACACGGATAGATAGCATTTGTCTTGCAGGGGTTGGGGTGAAAGGCCCCGTGGCCCTTCAGAGCAGAGAGCCAGGAATTGTAATAAAGCACGTCAGATTCAATCACCTCAGCTGCACCACAGCCGCAGGACACCTTGTTTTGCCTTGACCACCTTTGAATCGATTTATCGATTCCCCTCTATTCCCCCAGCAGCACCTTGTGACGCTCATTAACCCCATGGATTGTTTCACACTGAAAATGGGAAAATGTGGGATTCTTCAGAGCTTCCCTTGCTTTCCTTTCAATGTCACTGAAGAACAGAGGGATGGAAAGAAGAGAGGCCAAAGGATGCAGTGAAGCGCACACGTCTGTAGAAAATGTCAAACTATCCCCAGTGCGTGACATGCAAAGATGAAATATTTAAACTTACTTATGTCTGACAAATTACCTAGTTAAAATGAGTGTACAGCAAGTTCTTTCAATATGCTATGTGGGGAGAATCATCAAGAGCGGAAACCTCAAATTCTGCTTCCAGAGAAATCCTCAACGTCAAAGGAACAGAAAATAACCTCCTCAGACTTGGCCTGGATTTTATGTTCATTCAGACTGCCGGAGGGGTTTTTACTATGACCACTAAAGCTAAAAATGGAAGCCCTGGTGGTACTTTAAGGCGCTTTGGATAAAAGCCCCCAACCTTGTGGCTAACACTCATTTTCATGTTCCGTCATGGTAGAGCATTGGACAGGGCAGATGGTGCAGGCAGACCTGGGGAAGCTTCAACTTTCCTTGAGAAAATAAATAATGTAGAACTAATACCAATTTCAGTCATGCAGAGGACATTCGTTGAGTATCTATCAACAATAGCCGTGTCACGATTCTTCAAATCCACAATTTGATTTGACTTTCAATCTAAAGGGCAACTACTGTTTTTTTCAACCTGGACCCTATTTTCCTGTTTTTGTGTCTAAGTGACAAAATTGCGTTCGCTAAAGCTACCAGACTCCATGTGAATAAATAGTAATTTTAACATCGTAAAATACAGAAACAAAATAAAACGCTGTTTTGGGTTGTCTTTCCACTATTCCAACCACCACAACTCATATACAAGCGTTAGTATAGTTTATTGATTTACATGTGAAAATATGTTGGCTCTATACATGATAAAAGTATTGTTTTTTTAAATGGAGTCTGGAGTCAGGCTAGCGACCTCTGAGCTGTTTCTGGTTAAACACAAACTGTGGCTACAAACTGAAGATGCACTGAAGAATGTTATCCTTTAAACATTGTCTGTTCAGCAGTGACACCAGTGCCACAATATGAGTTACTAGATGGCAGAAAGGTACGTTGCAACAACAGTTTGAGTTTTTCAAAATTACTGATTTGAGATTGAAAGCACCAGGATTTTCAAGTTCTGTTGTTTCTCTGTTAACTTCAACTCCGGCTGTGGCCATGGTGTCTGGAAAAGTGCAGCTGCAGGCTACCGGTAAGCTAACGTTACCCTGTGTCTTTAGCTGCATGCTAGCGGTAAGCTAATGTTACCCTGTGTCTTTAGCTACATGCTACAAGCCGTAAAATATGCTGTATTTTTGTGGGGGGGTTTTCGTACGTGTGCAAGTAGGTGGGGTGGAGAGAAAAACCTTGCATCTGATTTCAGAAAAAGGTCCTGCTTCTGATTTCAATCTTTATACTCCCAATTAACATGATTTACTTAATGGTTCTATAATGATCCCCACTTTAATGCATACACACAGGCCCATTATGTAGATATATATGATTAAAGCCACTTTGTGTCCGCTTCATTCGCAGTCACACCAATCATCCTGAAATTTAAAAGCAATCAATATTGCATTATTTGGTATATTTAAAGGTACACTGTGTAGTGTTGTAAGTATTGTTTTAGCTAAAATCAATGCCTTCATTCATAAATATGTCCTCATTGGTGTAAAATGACATCTACCAATGATATGACTTATCCTCGTAAGCGAAGAATTTCTTATCTGTATTTACATTGGACGGGCAAGTCCAAGGAGGCTTCCATGTCGTTCCGTCATTTTGAAAAACTCTAATGGCTGAGAGGGACATAAAGCACTAGCCTACCTGTCTAGTTAATCCACAACGTGTTTTCGTTCAGAGCCAGCGTCACGTGACTGAAACCAGCTGAAACAGAGAAGATCAGTGAGAGCCGCTTGTCACTGCCCCAGCAAATTTGAAAGCCTGCACTGCCCTTAAGTTCATAATGGAGGATCATACTTATGCCGAGCCACAGGAGAAGGAATCCTTGTCGCCAAAAAAGCGATTGGAAGACATGTTGTCATAGCTTCTTGGTACATAACGGCTACCGTAGTTGCAACATGCATTTGAAAAAGCGAGCTATTCGTTTGAATGCAAAATACAATTTCACCGCTTGACGGGAGAAATTCCTACACAGTGTACCTTTAAAGTTGCATTCATGTTTTTTTGGACACAAGGAGCAGAAGAACACAACAAGCTGACAAAACATCCATGAAAATATTTTCTTATAAACTATACTTGGTTACATGTAAACAGCAAACAACTGGAGACATTTAATTCTGATTATATCACCAAGGCAAACCTTATTTTAATCTGACACAATGACAAACTCATTTGTGCCTTACATTACATGGCCACATGTTTTGGGGCTCCCAAAACTATCCAATACTGCTGGTGTTAATCTGCTGCCACAAGATGTAACCTGACTGCAGGGATTTGCTGCCATTGAGCCACAAGAGCATTAGTGAGGTTGCCACGGATGTTGGGTGATAATGTCCGGCTCACAGCTAATCCTGAAGGTGTTGGATGGGGTAGAGGTCAAGAATCTGTGCAGGCCAGTCAAGCTCTTCCACACCAAACTGAGAAAACTAACAAGTCCTCCAAACCATACGGCTGCTGTACGCTCTAACCAATTGATTTTGATGCTTAAAATGTCAGAGCAACAGTCCACTGAGAAAAACCTCATTATTACAAAAAGTGAAATCAAACTTGGCCTGTGAAAATACTTCTTTTGAATCCATTTGACTGTACAGCACACAAGCTGTACATCACACACTCCAGACTAAAAGCCTTGTTACGCTTGTGTGCGAGTGTTGATTAATGCCTGCAAACTGTGAATGCATTCCCACTGATGAGTGTAGTGGAAGTGGATTTTCAAAGGCATGCCTGTGCCTGAAGAGCCTCCACTTGTATTTACCTACACAAACCAAATTATGTTCCCCTGAGTGCTTCGTGTTTCCAAAGAGACATGTTTTCGTCAGTCAATGCCCACCGGTAGCCAGGGATGTGAAAATGTGTCAGGGGAAATTGCGGAGACCGTCTTCCCCCGAAAAAAACGACCCTTGTATGTTCTCTGTTCAAGCAGCATTTACGACCCATATTTACTGTAAAGTGGCCACACCCACTCCAAACACAATTTTTAGCCCGTAAGTTACGACTTCAAGTCACGACTCACACCTTGGTAGCGTTCCAGGCAAAGTTACGACAAAGTTAGCTAGCGGCTACCTAACGTTGACGTTAGCTAGCGCTAGCTGATACTAGCGATTTATAGTCCGTGACATATTTTGGGCTTCATTTAATAAACATAACCTGTAGTAGTACACAATCATATGTGTATTTTGTTTATTACAATGTGCGGAATTACTTTACGTTGCCGATTTATGTCTATTTCTCACCGTTAATCACCGGCGTCTGTACAGCATCAACAGGGCTTGCCATTGTTGTTTATGTGTGTGTGACATCAAAAACTGTAACTGGGAGTACAACGCTCTGGTACGAGTTCACAGGTAGTAAGTTACGGGTTTGACTGCCGTTCCAGGGCACTTTCACCGGTAGAAGGTTGTGAAAACACGGGTTACGAGTTGCCTGGAATGCAGCATAATTATGACGGGAGCAAAGCAGGAAGTATAAGAGCGCCAAATTCTGTAATTCAGTAAGTTGGGTTGGTTGATGGTTTCAAACAAACTCAGGACTATAGTATGACAACGGCAACACAAATTGCCGAACAGGTGATTATCCTGGAAATGAACCGTTGTTGATCCAGAGTAACGGGCCGGCTACATTGCATGCACACAGTATGCGGAGCGGATGTTCCAACACTACGCTTCCACTATAATCAATGAAACTAGCTAAACCGGAAATCCGCTCTACAAGCGTAGAAATAGGACGGTCTTCTATTTATATTTGTTTTACACAAAGTGTGTGCATCCCTTTTACACAAAAATTGATCATAAAGTGTCTATATTTCTTTTAAATTAAACTACCCATATACAGGAAGTGACTTAAAGGGTAACTTTGGTATTTTTCAAGCTGGCCTTTAGTGTTTAAGTGACTGACAGGAACAACAATGTTTGACATTGGTCCAGTATTAAGCAAGATCGCTGCAGTCGGCAGTCAGCAAAACAAGCTACAATGTAAGATATTGGGCAATTGCGCACCTTCAATTTCAGTCCACTAAAAGTGGTGTTTTTGCCACTGACAGGCTCAGATTATTAACAAACAGATTATTATCCTTTCCATAGTGTCTGACAGCATTATGGAAAGGATCCCTACAGAGATAGACCTTTTGTTAAAGAGTAAGATCCTTTTTTTAAAACATAAAAACGTCCGCGAAATTGCATTCGCTAAAACCACCAGACTCAATTTAAACAAACACTTCATTCAGAGTCGACAGACACAAAATAAAACTATCAAAAGCCGTCTTGGTTCGTCTTTCCACTGTTCCAACAATCACTACTCTGGCTTAGTTGAAATAAACAAATAGTTTTAACGATTTACATGTGGTAATATGCTGGCTCTATACACACTAAAAGTACTGTTTTTTAAATGGTCGATAGCCATAATATCTTTGAGCCGTTACTGGTTAAACATAGAGGATTTTACTCTTTTAAAAAAGGTCTTTCTCTGTAGGGATCCTTTCCATAACTTTATCAGACACTGATAAATAATAATAATCTGAGTCTGTCATCGGCAAAAACAGAATAATGTATATGTAAATAAAATAAATTAACACCCGTCAACCCGCCAAATGCGGGTTAAAATTCATTTGGAGGGGGGGTTAATAAAAACTTACTAGCCAGTTTGGCCGGTGATGCATGAGGCATTACATGCATGATACATAAGGCTCTGTTCTCGGTCGTTTATCCCCCTGGCAGTACGTCCTACATTTCCCAAGAACACTGCGCCGTAATGCTACGTGATGACGTTTCATACGCCCATTGGCTGCGCGCAGTTTGCAGTGAAACCAGTGCGAGAAACCATGGAAACGAACAGAACCAGAGCAGGGAGCAGACTGAAAGAGGAGGGAGTTAGCTAGCTAGTAAAGTCAAGTAAAAATTTAAGATTAAACTAAATGCGGCGGTGGTTGGGACAGACTTCTGGGGGCGAGAAGAGGAACGAGGCAGGGGATGAGGATATCGACAGAGAAACGAAGAAAAGAAAATGTAATGCCAAATGGCTGACGGGTCATGAATGGCTTGTGTTTGATCACGAAAATGTCGTCATGTTTTGTCAGGATTGCCGCATGTACGCGAAAGAAAAAAACTAGGAACTACTAATTTTAAAGTCGAGGCAGTAAAGGACCATGAGAGTGCCCGAAGTCATCAGGAGAGCCTAAGGATGAAAACTGCCAAGACAGGCCGTATGGAAGAGAGCCTTGCTGGGAGAAGCCTCCCTTTATTGAAGACATCTGAGTTGGAGAAGATGCAGCTACTTTTTCGAAATGCCCACGCCATCGGAAAAAAGGGCATGCCTTTCACCGACTTCGCATGGATGTGTGAGTAAGTGAATTAACGTTACTATTTACTAGGGCTGTCAAAATAACGCGTTCATTTCGATTAATTAATCTGAGAAAAAAATAACGCGTTAAAAAAAATAACGCAGATTAATCCATTCCATATTGACGTTTGACCCGCAGCCGTTCTAGCCACCATTGGACTGTAAAATGAAGGAGGGAGACGAGAAAGTGCTGCCTGGATCATTGATTGGAACATTTACTTGTAAAAATCTTCTTCCTGCCAACCCTGGCTACCAAAATCTGGAGCCACTGATATGTCTGCTCTTCTCTCTGATGCTCTGAAACAGACCATACAGGGAACACAAACACCGCTGCATGTGACGCTAGTTAACACTATACTCGACAGCAGCTAACGTTAGCCTACCGCTAGCTAGTTAACACTATACTCGACAGCAGCTAACGTTAGCCTACCGCTAGCTAGTTAACACTATACTCAACAGCAGCTAACGTTAGCCTACCGCTAGCTAGTTAACACTATACTCAACAGCAGCTAACGTTAGCCTACCGCTAGCTAGTTAACACTATACTCAACAGCAGCTAACGTTAGCCTACCGCTAGCTAGTTAACACTATACTCAACAGCAGCTAACGTTAGCCTACCGCTAGCTAGTTAACACTATACTCGACAGCAGCTAACGTTAGCCTACCGCTAGCTAGTAGCTGGATTAAACACGGTTAAAATGCTGACAGCTAACGCTAAACGGTGTAAAGTGTGACTGTGTTTTACTGTAGAGGATTCAACAGCGGGATGTAACAATCTGCAGCTGCCGTCGGAGAAACAACACAGACGGTGCGTTCAATGAAACTGGTAAACTACAGCCTCGTGGTGCATTTGAAGTTATTGTAAATGTCCTTTTCCCATCTGGTGGTTGTTTTTGTCGTTCAACAGCAATTTACTAGTGAAATAAGTTATTGTTATTGTTATACATTATTATTAAATCATTTAATTTTGACCATATGGCCTTAGCAATAAACAAGCCGTTCTTTAATGTCACCGACTGTTGTTTAGTACCCTTTTTTTTTCTTTTCTTTTTTAACTTTCTTAAAAAGTATCGGTACAGGCACCGTTAATTATGTATGCGATTAATTTCGATTACTTAATCACAGTCTGTAATTAATTAGATTAATTTTTTAATCGATTGACAGCCCTACTATTTACATGTTTCAGAAACAGTGTATTTAATACGATTCAGAGTGCTTCCATAGACACAGATGAAACTTGAATGAAAAATTGGGGGTTTCAAAGGGTCAAAGTTGATTTTGTCGGGGTAAAAGCTGTCTCAAAGCCAGATGCTACAAATATAACTGAAGCAGTGTGCAGTATAATGGAAAGTGGAGTTAGCACTGATTGGAAGAACAACCTAGTGGCAATCACCACAGATGGATCATCTGTAATGACAGGAGTAAACAATGGTGTAGTTACAAAACTGCGTGCAGACAGACCAAATGTGCTGGGGATCCATTGCATGGCCCATAAGCTAGAGCTTGCCTTTTCAGACGGAATAAGGAAAAATGTGATGGCCAGGAAAGTTGAGGACCTGTTGAGTGGACTCTACACCTTATATCATAAAAGTGGAGTGAACAGGGCCAGCCTAAAGCACCACTTCAGGGAGCTCCACATGAAGGCTTTGATGCCAACCAGAGCAGGTGGAACCCAGTGGCTACCACATCTCTTCAAAGCACTTGACCATTTTCTCAGGGGATATGCTGGCATTGTACGCCACTTGGAGGCGAAGGTATGTTAATTTATAGCCTACTAAAACCAGCAGTGTAGATGGATTATTTAATGTTTGCTTTCGTTTTCTCTCCATCAGTTTTAAATGCTGTCTGATATAATGCAGTTGTTTTGTTTGTAGTCCCAGGAGGCCACAAACATCAATTCTGTTCTGAGGGCAAAAGCCAAGGGGTTCCTCAACATAGGCAAGGATGGTGGAGTGCTCATGTTTTGCTGTCTTCTCCATGACACCATCTATCAACGGAGCAACCTCTCCAAGTCACTGCAGAGGTCAGTGTCAACCCTGGCTGAAGCTCAGTCATAGAAAGATACAAGTCAAGGTATGTATCATATATCCTACAATTTATGATTTGATTTTAGGTTGTGTTGGTGTGTTTTCACCTCAGTACAAATAAAAATATATAAAAAGACGCCCATCCATCTATCTCTGCACAACTGTAGACCTGGGCCTAAGCTGAGAGCAGTGCTGGACACAGACTCCTATGAGGGAGGCCTTCTGAAGCCTACTGATGCCGACCAGCACAACAAGGCAATGAATGAGCTAATCGATTCTCTGTGCCGGTGCATCACTGCTAGATTTAGTGATGTGAACAGTGGTGTCCTGCAGGCTATGCGGCTGACCAGTTTCCAGTGCTGGCCAGAGGCAGACACGAGTTCAGGTTAGCAATTGAAATGTAATGAACAAATCTTTACACATTTTATGTTTTAAGACAACTGCTTAACCTTATATTAATGTTTTCCCTTTTGTTCTCAGATTTTGGTGATGAAGAGGTAAACAAACTCATCAGTCACTTCCGACCTCTTTTACTGTCCGCTGGAGTGGATGTGGAGTTGATCCCTGATCAATGGACAATTCTCAAGACTGAACTGTACACAGCAGGATTCAGCCAAGGTACTTGGAGAATGTGAGAATGAGAAAAAAAAGTCTCATACTGATATACCTTATCAGTAGCATTTTTAAACAAGTGCTTGAAAAGTTCCCAAGCTCTATAGAAATGTCTAATATTGTGATATATTTAGTTTATCAGGAATCAGAGTAAATGTCATTTACCATTATTGTCATTAAAGACACAATCCAAATTTGATGCCATCTTTTAATAACTAAAGTTGCATTTGAAAATGTATAATTGTTTGCAAGTGCATAATGCATATCGTCTGTCTCACCCTGCTACAGGAACCTTTGAGAAGACCTGGCCTACTGTGAACAGAATTCTGCACCATCGGTGTCCTGATGTCCTTGATCTTTTTGATGCTCTCCTCACCATCCCTGCAACTACAGCTGACTGTGAAAGAGGGTTCAGTGTTATGAAGCAGGTAAAGAGTGACAGGCGCTCACGCCTAAAAGGTGAGACCCTCTCTGACCTAAAACCCAGTTGTGCTCACCTGACATCAAATACTTTGATCCAACTTTGATGGCACCACCTCTGATAAGTAGATAGATAGATAGATCCCAAACTTGAAATGAAATGTTTGTACTTTCTGTGTATATTTTGTTGTATGTATTGTACTTTATATTTATTTTTCATGCCAACAATGTTAATAAAATTATGAAATGCATTCAGTGGCACTCATAATTTATCTTCTTTTCACCTGAAAAAATTTGGCTAGTGGAAATGCTGATGTTCACTATGAGCTCCTGCATGGTTTCAGCGCGATTTCATTTTTGTCTCAAATCGTAGGCATCTCTCCTTGATCCGCTAGCTGCCTGGCCCCTGAACACACCGTGAAAAAGCCAACACAGGGGTCGTAAACGTCAAACAAACACTAGGGGCACAGGCTGTGCACCAAAATACAACAAACCACGTTCCAGCCAATCACCGACAAGATGGTTGGGGGAGGGGGTGGGGGTTAGTGACAGTTAGTCAGTTAGTCATGACAGTTACGGAAACATGGGGGGAGGGGCGAGCTTGCTCTGTTCTGTTTGAAATTTACTTTGAACGTCAACAGAAGTGACCATGCAGGAACTCATAGTGCACCTTTAATACTGAACCAATGTGTGTCAACACGGTCTCACGGCAGTTCGTGTAATTGTCACGTTATTTTTAATCTATTGATACGTGTACAACAACATGTTTATCTCGTGTTTGTTTCGTGGTGGCCAGCACGAAATGGGAACCATCTATTCAGAGGTTGGGTTTAGGAAAAAAACAATGGGGAAAGGACGCCTCACACGCCGAGAGACGGACGCGGGGGACGCGCGGCAATAACGGGATGGCGGACGTTGGGTTTAGGAAAAACACAACGGGGAAACAAAAACGCCACACGTGGGACGCGATCCCCGGTCTCCTGGGTGAAAGTCCTGTATTGTTTGACCCATCCACCACCCAGACCAACCTCCCTACGCAGATTTTCGGCTTTTCATAATACTCCCTACTGTATTTGTGCTGTGATCACGAAATATGCTTCCCACTGAAATACATTACTTTACATTTTCGTGCTGGCCACCACAAAAAAAACGTCCCCATGAACACAAATCAATAGATTAAATAACGTGACCATTTCACGAACTGCCGTGAGACTGGGTTGTGTGTGTCACAGAAGAACATAGGAAATAGGGTTGATGTTGAACAAAAACAAAGTTACCCTTTAATGACATATTGTCAGTTTGATTTTGAGCGTTTCTATTTTTATTTATCATTTCATGTCACATGCATACTTTAATAATAATAGCTAACAATAGATTTGACGTTGCACAGCGCTGTGCCGGGTCCAACAGCTAAAGAAACAATCACAAAGTGAAAGCTCACCATCTCGCCTGTGACTCATATAATCCTACGCCCGCCGTGTGCGCTGCAGGTGTACCCAGTTGAAAGATGCATTCCACGCTGCAAATGGTCTGCATATGTTACGCGTGCAGGGTAGCCAAAGCATAAAAGTTGAATAAACCATAGTTTAGTTATACATTGCAATAATAAATTAATTTTACACCGACATAGTAAAACATATAGCAACCAGAGCTGAAAGATAGATACATTCTGTGTGCAAGTAACATTGCAACAAACAGATACAGACACCACCAAATACATAAAGGAAGCCAAATTAAGTAGCACTCAGGTTTCACTCTGACTTTACTCTGTTGGTGCATTTGATGTTCTCTCTATAATCCTCCTCTCCAGTTGTAGGAAGGAGCTGTTTATTCGGCTCTGGGGAAAGCCAGCATGTAGAACAGCAGCTTCGGGCTCCGGGTGATCAAGGTATTACCTGTCTGATCTGGCTTGCCTGCTGCTTTGTAGTTTACCGGCTACTCAAAGTAAACAAATCCCCAGAACACAACCTCTACCCCCGGAGTACTCCAACAAGAGTTTGAAATAATTGCAACATAAAGCTGCTTATTAGTAAATAAGACTGAACCATGAACTGGAAGGCAAATGTTGGGAAATTTAGTTTTTTGTACATGTGGTTAGGTAACAGACTCGCTATGCCAGACCTTCCTCCACAGCGCTGCGGAGGAGGGTCTGGCGAGTCCACACAGCATTCAGAGATGGGCGAAAAACATGCTCTGGTTTATTGGCATTTCTTTAAACCAATCGTCTTGGGCGGAGCTAAGCGCCAGACGGAGCCACAGTGCCTCTGCTAAATAGTCTCGGGAAGGAACTTGTTTTGGTGGAACGTGTGTACGTTCAAAGGTTGTTTTAGTCGTGCAACAGAAATTGGACAGATAGTCTAGCTAGCTGTCTGGATTTACCCTGCAGAGATCTGAGGAGCAGTTAACCATAGTCCTCAGAAATCCTTCGGAATTCCAACACAAAGAAAGAGGAAGGTAACGGACATCCGGCTGTAAAGAGCGATATCCGGAATTTCCGGCAGCAATGGACCAATCCCGAAAGTGGAACGTCGTGGATATAGACTAGGTAACCAATCATCCAGCCAGTCCTCACCCAGAAACGGCCGTATAGGTCGAATGTTCAAGCAGCTTATAAAGACCCATGTGTACATTTGTTGTTAGGCGGCGACCTCTGGTGGCCGTAGTAGTTATCACGGGAGCAAACGAGGAAGTGAGGTGACGAAGTGTAACGATTGATTCATGGTTTTGCGTTAAATCTACGCCGTAGGTACGTACATACTCTAGGTACGTGGCTACGCGTAGATACGGACCCTACGGCGTAGCCTGATGTGCACCACCCCAGAAATGTAACTACACGTTGCAGTGCAGACCGCAACAACTGTGATTGGTCCGCTTGGCCGTGGCTTAGCATCGTCTCATTCTCCTCTCATTCTCAGCAACTTCTCCTGCTGCAGATTTCCGACCGTGGTCAGAAAGCAGGGGGGAAACACTCCCCCCACGGAGTCGCTATTCGCGGCGAAGCTAATCCCCTTCAATCTCTCACTCGCTCTACCACACACCACACACACACAGGCTCTGCTGCTATTCTCTTAAAGAGATACACAAGAATGACGTAGACACACCGGCGCCCAAGTATAAATCCTCACATCACCATGCTGTGAAACCAAAAGTCTACAGTCACTTTTCGACTTTTTTACAAACCTAAGTCCGGGATGTAGTTATGTCCGTCAATCATTTCAAGCCCTGGTATTTTCCTAATCCTAACCAAGTATTTTTGTCGCCTAAACTAAAATATTTCCGTTTCACAACTTTTACTACAGTACGTGTTTAAAACTACGACTGTCGACAACAAGTCAAACCACAGCAATGGTGCATTCCTGATAAATCCGACATCACATGAATGCAGCACTAATGTCAAACAGCACTCAAACATGCAGACGACACATTACAATATATTTTTATCAAAGGGTTACAATTAGGTTATAATTTTCAGCTTTGACTGTACTTGGGCGGTGTATCGGCCAATAATTGCTTGAATATAAAGCTGCTTTTATGTTTTTGCTTTCAGCTTCTGTCACTCATGTACCATTTTCATGAACATAGCTGTTGTCTTCCGAAGGAAGGTGTTATTAAAAAAATTAAAGCCATTGTTCATTGTCTTGGTGTTTCTGGCTGAGTGAATGTTTACTTTCACGATTTGTTCGTGTAAATCTGAAGAGCTATTGTAAAATCAATCAAACAGATTTTTGCAGGCACGCCGTGCGATGATTAAAATCGAATCACTGTTGCATGAAATTATTCGCAACTTTTTCTACACATGAAAAACAGCACGGATGTATTTTCAAAGTCTTATTAAAAGAACACACAAACAAAATCAAAAATAATTGAAATACTCTTTCAGTAATACATGTTTTCGCCCAACCAACCACAGTGCAGTGAGGTGGGGGGTTTTGAAAGCTGCTGATCAAACTCATTCATCGTTCTATGCTTCTGTTTGCTTGCTTGGTTTTAGGCATCTACAGTAGGCCAGCTCAGCTGTGCACTCGTGATGAATGGCGATGTGATTGAAGTGGGATAATTTGCAGGGACAGCAGGTAGCGGGATGCATCTGTGTGTAATTGACAACACCTGTGTTTTTCACTGGTCAAGGCCATGATACCACAGACCGGAAAATGTGGAGCAAATAACAGTTGACAATTGGAAATCCTGCCATCACAAACTGTGGGTGTGTTGACATAAATATGCAGACTGATGTTCATCCCTGTGTTGCAGCCTGAACACGTTTTCTACAGTTCTTTAGCAGCTATTTTACTGGGGCTTGTCCCTGGCACACATATCTGTATTCCAACAAGTCCTCCAAACCATACAGCGATATCGGTTGTTTGTTCCTACCCTCTAAAGCGAGCACTCACGTGTTTCATAAATTAGCAGCGGCAGGAAATACAACCTCATATCTAAACCCGAGAACGTAGGTAGCAGTTTTAAACTTAAAGGTTGCAATGTTAAAGCTATAGTGCACAGTTTCTAATCTGACCCCCTATCCATGACATAAATCTGTTTTATCTGACAACACTATGAGGGGGTTTTCACACCTGAAAGTCTGAACCAAGGTTTAGGTTTTTGTTACATTATACATTTGATCCGGTAAGTTTTGGTTTTACACTGCAGTTATTCAAGCACACTAAAGATCTATACAACGTGACTAAACTACGTTCTGTCGTTATCACGTACATGATCCGCGTCTCCAGATACTTATAATTGATTGGTTTGTAGACAGGCTTCCCCGTCCTCTCGTATCCTCTCTCTGTGCCGGAGTTTTTTCATCTGACTGCTGCTCTCCCCTACTGACTGCTGCTCTCTCCTACTGACTGCTGCTCTCTCCTACTGACTGCTGCTCTCTCCTACTGACTGCTGCTCTCCCCTACTGACTGCTGCTCTCTCCTACTGACTGCTGCTCTCTCCTACTGACTGCTGCTCTCTCCTACTGACTGCTGCTCTCTACTACTGACTGCTGCTCTCTCCTACTGACTGCTGCTCTCTCCTACTGACTGCTGCTCTCTACTACTGACTGCTGCTCTCTCCTACTGACTGCTGCTCTCTCCTACTGACTGCTGCTCTCCTCTACTGACTGCTGCTCTCCCATACGGCCGCGGCTCTTTTTGTTTTGTTATGATGTTGAGAAGCGAGACATGGGAACTTTCTTTCTGGAGAATTTATTCAGAGACAAACGGAAACCTACACTGTACATTTACTACCACTCAACAAATAAAATGCTGATGTATTCTCTGCTCTGATAGCCGACAGCTGTCTGCTCTGAGCGCATTCACCGTTACTCTCTCATGTAGCCTACACACTAAGCACCAAGCTATTCCTTAAAGGAGCTTCCCCGGTCTTGTAACACGAGGAGAGCCTGCCAGAGCTTCTTGTATTTGGTCCGAAAGTCCGAATCATCCAAAAAAATGCTTTCACACTATAAACGAACCGGACCATGGTTCAGTTTGGTCCGGACTGAGACCACCTCTTTTTATCGGACCAAAATTTGGTCTTTTGATCCGGACCGTGGTCCGGGGGAGGTTTCACACCTGTAATTTTGGTTCGGATCAAACTATAAAGTCCGAAAGTCCGGACCAAATGAGGTAGGTGTGAAAACGCCCTAAGAAAAGCTGTACGAAAGCATTCACCTTTTCGATAACTATCCCAGTGGACTGTATGTTGGCTGCCTGTGTTGATTTGCATCGGCAGTTAATGACACAAACCGGGAGACGTCAAATCCCATAAAATGTCCCTTCTTGATATGACCGAGTTTTTTCCCCAATTGGCGGCTCCGATTTACAAGCTCTCACATGTTGTGAACGCAGCACACAGGTGCTTTCCTGATGGACAACTTCACAGCAGCTCAGGAGAATAAAAGGGTAACAATTTATTAATTTGCTTAAACCACCTGGGAGGGTCTGCAGGATTGGAAATGATTACCCGAGGACCCCAGGTTTAACATATCAGTGAATCTCTGTAGCTGAAGTCGCCTACAGTTTCATGCTACCTCTGATATTCTCGTGTAATTTGATACTGCTCAGATCAACAGCTGGTGTTGACGGCAATTAGTAAACCGTGCACCTGGCTTCTCTATCACACATATAAACAGTCTGAAACCGTTTGAGATCTTTGGTCAATGTATCAAGCTTGTACACGACACTGTACAAAGCCACTTTAAAGATTTTGTCCATTTCCTTTGCTGCTGATAAACAGAGATGACAACCCGTTCTTATTTCCAACTCTACAACTAAAACGACGCTTGGTCAGTGGCTCTCAGCGTCAGATACCGACGCAAAAATCACCCTTTGCAGGGGTGTCAAACTCAATTTTGCTAAGGGCCACACTGAAAAAAGAGAATCAAATCAAGGGCCAGACATGTATAGTTTATTGACCTGCTTTTATTTCATCGAAAAAGTAAAATATCTTTGACTCAATTATTGCATGTCTCATATAATCTTCTCACTTACAGTTTGGTCCACATAAAGCCCTGAAAAAGTGAGCAAAAAAGTTCCAAAGCCATCCTAGAATTTAGCAAATCAAGCAAAATAATGATTACATTTTCTAAGTAGGCTACCACACAGCTGACTCACAACAAGCTCTTTCACAGCCGGAATATGCAAACTCTCTGGTTCTGTGGGAATTTCTGAGTCTAAAAGTCGGCAAATTTGTCAAATTCTGCTTTGAGTGTCACATAATTGCAAGTTGAAAAACAGTTTCCCATGTTTTTGGTTTGGCGCACAACTAGGTGGGCCAAAATATATTGTGAACCTAGATCGATATGCGGGCTGGATCAGAATTTGCGAGGGGCCGGATTTGGCCCGCGGGCCTTGAGTTTGACATGTGTTTTAGTGTCTGTATGGGACGCATCGGGCAGAGCAGCAGCTTGGCAGGACAGTCTCTGTAAATCTTCCGCAGCTCTGATGAACACAAACAACAACGACAGGAAGCAGAGCCAGCTGGGCACACCTGAATACATTTGTCAAATTTGATTAAGGCAACCTCACAGTCTAAGACATTATACATAAATTATAGGAATATTACATTGCAGGCAGCATTCATTCTTAATTGAACTCTGGGATACATTAGTGAATGCAGAATAAACCAAGCTTACATTGAAATAATTGAGAAAACAGTTGCTTTGTCTCAAAATTCCTACATCTCACAGATTCAAACCTACAACTTTCCAGCCATAGAAATGTCACTTCTATGATCGCCTGGCAACCGCTGCAACTCTTTTAATCACACAAAACCTCAGGGGACCCGTGAAAAGCATCTGTTTCATGGCGCTGTCGCTTTAAACTCCATGAAAATTGATGTGTTGCGCAGTGTCCCAGGCCCTGAAGACGCGCTGTACTTTATGATAACACAAGCTACTGATATGCACACTGATATGAGATCTGTATTGAGAAAAAGGGAGGGAAAAAAACATCCATCTTTACCCACTCATGCAGCTAAAGGGATTATTCTGGGTCACAGGTTCAAACAGCTAGTGTAGTTCTTTGCTGTTCTGCAGAACTTCGCCTGGAGCTGCTGGTCTTCTCGTCTTGATTTTCTCTAACTTACTTCTAGTTTATTCCTCCCCTGCTTTATCTACCTCTTCTGTCTGTGTTTCTGCCTCAAAGGAAGGTGACACGAGGAACTTTAATGGATATAAACAGGCTTTTACAAAACAGCCTTGGAGAAAACCATAAGACCACGCAGCATTCGGAAATTACTCTTTTACAAAAAGAGAGAATGCTTTCAGCGGGTTAATAAAAGGCACCTGGGTTTTAGAAGCAGATCTTTAGACTCATAAGGTGGATCTCAAGTCTGTTATTTGACATCTCCTCGCTTGAACCAGAAGTTGTTCTGGTCTGCTTTTGTGAAATGCACACAGCCCCGTATTCATAAACTGTGCCTTTTAAACGAGCTGTCAGGACTTCCGTACAGTTGTGATGTCACAACTATACTATGTATAGATAGAAAGTGCCCGTTACAGTCTTTCCCCGGCTGTAATGACGGTGCAGAAACTCTGAAAGTGGAGATACTGAAGACCCGGAATTGCTGACCAATCAGAGCAGACTGGGCTTTTATTAGGGAGGCGGTCTTAAAGAGACATTCACCCCGACCTCGCCCCTTTGTGGCTCTATGACAATATCACACAAATTCCACCTTCTCCTGACGGACAAGAGTAACAAATCATACGGCTTCTTGAATGTAAACATGTATCGAGTTTTGGGGTGTTTGCTATAACGACTTATTCAGTCTTGCTAAGCTGACGCACCAGACGGTTTGTTAAGACAGAACCATCTGAGAAGCGGTCATTGGAAACTGTTTGCAAAATGGCAGGCACTTTCAAAAAAATACCTGGCAGGTGATTAGATAAACCACCTGTCTATCATGTCCGCCATTGTTGTTTTGAACAAACAGTTGCAGCCGTCACACATGCCCAAACAACGCCCATAGCTGCCAGTTAGTAGCTCGTCACTGGACGCTGATTGGTTCGGTCCGCTGCTGTTCGGACACAAACTTGAAGCCTAACAAGATGGATTTTTTTGTGTGATATGTGTTGGTGGTATCGCGAGAAACTAGCTGCTATGCAAGGTAACAGTCTCGCTACATCAGCAGGTGGTTCAAACAGACATGATAAACCAGCCACACATGAAAGCCCAAACTTCTTTGGTTTGACCATATCAAATGCTTAGCAAATTCTGCTAACATTCCAGTGTTGCTTCCAATCTTCATTTATAATATATTCAACATTTTGCCCCAGAAACCACCAACTGTTTTTACTTTTACAAGCCAAAACTATGATGATGGGAATCTGCCAGAGATAGACTGGAGTTATGGAGGGTAGGTTGAACATTTAACTTGGCAGTGGTCCTCAATGGTTTCTGCTGGCATTTTATCTCGCTGTCTTGTCTCTCAACCCACCACTCTGTGTAAAAATGGCATGATAACATATTGCGAGTGGGCAGCACTCCTGCTGTTAGCGGCACTGTCACGCTGAATGGAGAACCTTTGTAACTGAAACTATTGGCTCTCAATTGGGTTTGGGATTTGGTACTTTCCTCTTGTGATTTTGGCAATTTCATGTGGGCAGCAGCATCTACTCTGATGTCCCGGTTTTAACTGTAGCTCCATGAGTAATGAGGCTGAAACATGAGCCATGAAAATCAATAAAGAACTCCAGCTGTGGACGCTGATGAGTTATTTTTCTGTTTAATTTAGTGGAAAGTCTGGCTGCTTTGATCAGCACTTTCAAACCTCAACACAGCAAAAACAATCCCTCACTTATTATTCGTGAGATGCACGCTGTTGGTGTGATAAATTACAGGTAATAAGTTCTGTAATGTCACCGTAAAAGTAGCAGCTGTAAAATAGCAGCAAAACAAAAACAAGTACACTATAACTGTAAGTAACTGCCTGCAAACTAAAACAATTCAGCTGGAAGCAACATGAAATTGCATTTCGATGGTGTCTTGCTTCCTCAGTACAAAGTTAAATGGTCCAAAACTGAATTGTGTGTCAGGGCAGTGTACATGTATTAATCACATTATGGGGAAACGGTCACATTATCCCTCCATTTGAGGACAAAAATCCAGTCCCCAAAAAGTCACTGTTGAGCTTTATAAAACATAAACGTAGTCTCCGTGACGTCACCCATAGGTTTTCCAGTGAAGCTCTAAGTGTGTGGCTCCTAGGGGCTCCGGTCTGTTGACGTGGGCCAATCCAACAATGTGCAAATAGGTGGAGCGTGGATGGAGCTGAGGCGGGCTAAATAAAGCCTACAGTCTATGCAAGGGTGAAGTTCGCTATAGAGACCAAAACCATTGTTTTGGTCTCTACTTGGCTGTAAATATGTTTATTTCTGCTGTAAAGTTGTGCATTTTTATATATGGGTCATTGGGGATTGAGTCCCTTTTGGAATTTAAGTGGGTGTTTGGTGTTTTAAGCCCCCAATGTCGCCTTCCAGGCAGCGCGGCAATGGTTATGTTTAGGGTTAAGGTTAGGGTTAGCTGCCTGGAAGGCGACATTGGAGGCTTAAAACACCATCGAGCATTCAAGTGGCCACTTGATTTTTTTTCTGTATCAGTGTCTCTGAGTCCCATCTGCCAGCGGCAGGTGACCGCCCACCAAGAGTCAGGGTCTGTCTGAGGTTTCGGCCTGTTTAAAAGGAAGTTCTTCCTCGCCACTGTCGCACCAACTGCTTGCTCTTGGGGGGGAATTGTTGGGTCTTTGTTAATTATAGAGTTTGGTTTAGACCTACTCTATCTGTAAAGTGTCCTGAGATAGCTTCTGTTATATGACACTAAAAATAAAATTGAATTGAATCGATGAACTTCAGTTTTGGCACGTCTGCGTTGGCTTCATTGTTCAACACCAGAGGTTGCAGCTTGATTAAACACAATGCCATGACACAGAGCTGGATTTATATCAAAATATATCAACAAGTCCTCCAAATGACACGACGATATGGGTTGTTTGTTCCTACCCTCTAATATGACCGACAGGAGCGTTTCATAAATTAGCACCCCTAGTTTTCCCTCCTCATTTCCTACCGATGAAATAAAACAAAGTTACCCTGTCAATGAAAAACGTGTTTTCGCTGGAGGAGAAATCTGATTGGGTAGAAAACAGGCCACTCGGCACTTGATGAATGAGGGAGAGATCAAAGTTGAATCAAATATAAAAACTTGCGGGCTGTTTCCTTCTCTTTTGAACTTCTCAGTGAAACATAAAGAGGGGACAAAAAAATAGAAGTGAATCATTTGTGCCTCTGGAAAAACATAAAATGTACTTCAGTAACCTTGATGTCTGAGAGTAATGTGAGTTGTTATCATGGAGAATGCTTTCTGCAGACTAATAAGAGCAGGAAAAGACGTGAGGAAGACATCTGGGCAAATTAAGGCTGAGGCTCGTGGGCTTTGATCTTTTTCACTTTGGACATCAAAGATACAAAGTGAAATGATCTTCCAATCTGTGCCGCAATTCTGCTAAACAGCACACCGAATCATTCATACACATTTCAAATTGGAAAATGGGAAATCCTTTGTAGTTTATTTGGCGAAACAAGACGCTTGCTCTACTAGAGGTGAGCTTTTAGTTTGTTGGTGAAGCTGAAGGGGAGCTCTTAATTCTCAAAAAAACTTTGAGAAGTAACAGGTTGCAAAGATGGGGACTCGATTTCGAGATACTTCGGACTTGACTTGAGACTCGTCCTCAAAAGACTTCAGACTGTAGATGATCGAGATGCAGGAACAATCTTCATTTTTAGGAAACGTCTGATTGGTTGAATGTTATTCCCCTCCCTGCGTTACATATAACCTACCTTTGTAACACGTAATACGTAATGTATATCTGATCAGCCACACTATACTACTATTCATCAGAAGCTTTGGACAACAAGGCCCAAACAAAAGAAGTGCTGAGTGCTAAATATTCTAATATCTAATATCTCAAAGACTTGAGACTCGGACTCTAGCTCAAAGACTTGAGACTCGGACTCTAGCTGAAAGACTTGAGACTCGGACTCTAGCTCAAAGACTTGAGACTCGGACTCTAGCTCAAAGACTTGAGACTCGGACTCTAGCTCATAGATTTGAGACTAGGACTCTAGCTCAAAGACTTGAGACTTGGACTCTAGCTCAAAGACTTGAGACTCGGACTGTAGCTCATAGATTTGAGACTTGGACTCTAGCTCAAAGACTTGAGACTCGGACTGTAGCTCATAGATTTGAGACTTGGACTCTAGCTCATAGATTTGAGACTTGGACTCTAGCTGAAAGACTTGGACTCTAGCTGAAAGACTTGGACTCTAGCTGAAAGACTTGAGACTTGGACTCTAGCTGAAAGACTTGAGACTTGGACTCTAGCTCAAAGACTTGCGACTCGGACTCTAGCTCAAAGACTTGAGACTTGGACTCTAGCTCATAGATTTGAGACTTGGACTCTAGCTGAAAGACTTGGGACTCTTGAGACTTAACGTAACGTCGGACATATCGTTTTCCCATTCTTCCTGCTGATTCCTCACATCTGTATCCACTTTTGCTTCATAAAAGCTTTACATTTTTTTGGGTCGGCAGCTTATAAAAACTTAAGTTAAGGGTTCTTTACATCATTGGCAGTGAATATCACCAAACAGCAGCTTTTAGGCATTCGTCTGTTTGCCGGCAGACGAAATTGACGAAGAGGATCCTTCACGCAACAAGTAAAATGGAGAGCCGAGTGTTGTTTTTCCCCTCCGGTGAGGACGGGACTTAAATGTGTTCTGTGTCAATAGATTCAAACAAAATGTCCTAAAGAGCAATAAAAACACTATGAGGACTGAAACATGTATTTCTTTTGTAACAAACCTGGTAGTGGAAGGGTGAGATTTTGCCCAAAATAGTCCTTTTTAATTTGTATACAAACTAACTACAAAATTAGTTTAAGAAAAACTGCAGGAAAAAAAAATGCATATAGTATTTAAAGAAAAAAGGAAATTCTGGCAGTAAGTTGGGACTGCACCAGATTTTTAATAACCACAATGATTGGCAGGTGCAGGTATTCAAAGCATGAATAATATGTGGAAACCATTCTTCTCCAATAAAACGACTGAGATAACTTCCCAGTTCTCAAAACCTTCTTCAAATTAGTTCCCTGGGACGACCCGGAGCTCCCGAGAGTCAGGCTAACGCAGAGATGCTAATTGGACCTTGTCTGTCTCTCTCTTTCTTCCATCCTTGTGTGGGATGATCAAGGTCTCAATTACAGCAGATATACGGCGAGTGGGAGCAGCAGGGGTAATAACGATGCTTGTTTTTACCGGAGACAGAGAGGGAAAGAGTTCAAACAGAGAAAGAAGATGAGAAACCAAAGCTCACAGCGACAGACGAGCTGTAAAAGTGCAGGAGAAGGCACGACGACAACGATGGAGGGTTAAAAAACACTGTTCAGAACAATTATGGCCATTTTTGAAGAGATTAGCAAAGTTTTCTACCAAAATGTTACACTTGCTTACAATGCCCATAATCTTTTAAAGAGGTTTTCAGCCTTGTTAGCGTTGCACACTGCACAGCTTCCTGAAGCAGTCTATATATTGTCAGTCGTCTTTATCGTTTGCTGCTAAGCTCAGAGAAAGTGAAATAGGAGCGTTTTTCTTTCTTCTCTCTCCACTCAGACTCGTTGTATGGCACAAAAGGTCTCAAATTATGACTTGGAGCACAAGAAGGGCAGGAATAAAGAGGAGTCAGTGTTGCAAATGCCATCGCTGTTTTATCTTATCTTTTTGGCCAATGCTAGCAGTGTAGCTCTGTGGATGGCAATGCAGGTCTGTCAGTCGGTCGGTCCACCACTATAGATAGATAGCTTTCATTGTGAGACTCAAGGTCCATTTAAAAAACCATACAACACAATTAAAAAGACAGATTCAAAAGAAGAGAAACAAATTAAAGAAGACACCTATACCAGTGTTCCCATGAGGGAATTCAGGCGACCAATAAATATATACTATATACTATATATACTAACTAAAACTAAACCTATAGTCCACTGAAACAACTAAACAACTGCTGGATGGATTTTCATGAATTTTATATGAGAGTTCTGTGAGACTGTGAGATGTGCATGGTAGTGTCGAGTTGCCAGCGAAGGGCTTTTATTGTGAAAGGTTAGAATGGAAGGGGTGACAACTTTAATTTCATTCGTGTCCCCGAAAGGGCGATTGGGTGTGTAGTCAGAATACAAGTCTGATGCCACTCCATTGGGCTGTGATTATGGGGTGTGTTTCAACCGAACCAGGAAAGAAAATGCCTCTGCACTCTGGAGTGGAGTGGATAGACCTACAACTAATCAGAGCCAGCTGATAAATTAAACTTTTGCTGAATCGACAAATGCCTTGATCGCGGTTCTCTGTTCCTCTTTTAAAATGAATGCGCTGTCCATAGCTTCTATAACAGACACGATGGCGGAATCTACACATCTCAATTCTCCAGCGGCAGCCATCTTTGTTGTAAATTAATTCAACCCAAGCGCTCTTTGGTGACGTGGTTGATTACGTTACTGTTGATCATCTGTCCATCATCGTATAAAGCCCGCCCTAACAATTTGATTGGTCCAAACAGCTCTGGTTGGAGCATAGTTGCTCCACAACGGATCAAGTCCAGACCGAATTTCCCGACCTCAAATGTTGTGGGCGGGGCTAAGTTCGGCTGGCATCCAGGCTAGGTGTGCAGCAGGTATGAAACACATTAAAGATACATAAAAGTGTCTAACGAACTTACAGAATCAACATTATGTAATCAACAACAATCATCAACCTCAACATCCATTGCATCAGTGGTTCCCAACCAGGGGTACGTGTAGCGTATCATAAATAGAAATTATGATTTGTATGGAAGAATATAGCCACATATTAGCTCATGAAGTCCACTCTAACACCTGGACACTACGTGTTGCAGTTATGTGAGAGTGTTAAAACAAGTTAGCAAGCAAACAGCAAACACAGAATGAGCTAAAAGTAATGAATAAATGGTAAATAATAAATTACTAGTTAAATGTAATGACTAAACAGTTCAAGTACTCTTTTAAATTAGCCAAAGTAATGGAGAAACGGTTAAAATAGCTACAATTTTAAATAGTTAGCTAACTATAATAGTAGTAGTAGTAGTAGTAGTAGTAGTAGTAGTAGTAATAATAGATAATAGTTGGCTAAAAGTAATGGCTTAAAGTACCGTTAATAGACATATGGTTGAAACATTCAGCTTCACTCCAAGTAGTTGTACGATTGCTGAACAAACCAACCTTATATTGACATCAATTGTATGAAATAATTAACAATATCCATTTTTATTTAATGAATAATGTTAAACACTTAGAACATACGTTGTGAATTGATGAAGGGGTACGCAAGTTTATCTGACAGGGCTGTGGGGGTACCTCAGACCAAAAAGGTTGGGAACCACTGCATTACATCACCGATGCTTTTGTCAGCTTCTCTTGACATCAACAACACATAGTCAACAGACTAGAATATAAATAACCAACCAAGAAAGTAGCCCAAGAGTTCAAGTTTGACTCCTCCCCTGACCTGCATTCAAGGAAATGGCTGCAGGTATGAAGGAGTACTTATATGTGTTGGAGGTCTGAGACAGGAGCCCGAAAGCAAGAACTGAAATTAAAAATATGAGGAGTGGGAATTGTTGGAAAGAATGGCATTAGCTTTCCTAACTATCTGTCTATGGAACAGGTCTGATAATGTCAACACATTCTCACTCCCATCGCGTAAAATACGGACGCTTGGTCAAATGCCTTTGGCGTTTGTTATTGAGGCTAAAAGTCTCCTTTGGTGTCAGATCTAAACGCGCTGGGTCGGGACTATTGGCGTCACTTTTGACGCAATTAGGTTAAGGAAAAGGTCGTGGGTGGGCTTATAAAAGGTACGTTTCCGTGACACGCGACAGTTGGGTTTAAGAAAAGTGACACGCGGGACACGAACACGATTTTCGGGCTTTCATGCTACTTGCTACCGTTGTTGCTCTTAATACTATGTCATCTTACAGGGCTGTGTAGCTGCTGCTCTGCCCGGTGCATTCTACATACTGGCTGAAGGGTGATTTTTGCGTCGTATCTGACGCTGACAGCCACTGCCCAAGCGTCCGTATTTTACGAGTTCGGAGTAAAAACAGGTTGGATAATGTGCACTGTTGAACTCCCAATATCTTGTTGCTCATCTTCACAACTATGTTAAGTGCAGTCATAAAGGACTTGTTGACATGAAACTGTAATGCCGCACACTGTGGACAATGTGGACTCAACTCATAACCTTTGGCTAAAGAAGTATAACGTTCGTTATTTTATAAAGAATTTAAAATCCTGCGTAAAATCCGCATTTTTTACTATATTAATCGATAATCTGTTTTTTTTTCTGTAACTTTAACAGAATACAATTATTTTTTTTTTGTATCCTGATTATGTGACACAGTTCCATGTAATCCATTACTCCCCAAGCCTGCACATTGACCAGACTCAACACACATGCCAATGTTTACTGAGAGAGGCAGCGTGAAAGACAGATACTCTACATTTCATAGCTATCAAATACAAATCAGACTGAAAACCTCTCTCTCTCTCTCTCTGTCTCTCTGTGTGTGTGTGTGTGTGTGTGTGTGTGTGTGTGTGTGTCTCTCTCTCTCTCTCTCATCTTATAATACACTTAAACCATAAAATAACTGCACACACAAACACACATACAACACTATCTTTAATTTCATACCTATCAAATATAAAATACAGTGTGAGCTGCACTCCACACAGCAGACTGGAACTCGGCTGCATTACTGCATTCTGAGAAAGTGAATTCACTACTCGGCTCCGAGGTCGCAGCTGAAGGCCGACGCTGCTGAGGTCTATTAAAGTCTCAAAAGCACCAATAATAACTGATGGACATACAGAAAGAAAGAAAGGTAGGGTAGGTGAGTATAAAGACAATGGAGAGAGGGGGAAGACATGCAGGAAATCGTCATAGGTCGGACTCGAACCCTAGACCTCTGCATCGAGGCATAAACCTCTATGTATATGTCCACTGCCCAACATATTCTAAGTGACACATAAGCTTTCCATATATAATTATATGATCAATGATTTATATATGATTTTTCCAACAGTGAAGAAAACATGGGAAAGTTCCAGTGGCATACAAACTGCAGGAATTTATACATTAATTACTTGTTTCCTGGCACGTAAAAAGTATTGAAGATCGTCTGGTTTAAAAAACGGCAAGGTAAAACTACACGACACCAGTCATGCTTGTGAGCTACATGTTGCATTTAGCCTTTTTGCATTACAATTAGGGTTAGGTACTGAAACCCAGTGCTTATACGGCACCGGTGCCTAAACGACCGGTATCTACCGGACCGAATTGCAACGCGGATCTCAGTGCCTCATTTCGGTGCCACTTAAATGCCTTCTGCGCTGCTCTCTGATGCTCTGAAACAGACGTTAGAGGCAACAGGAGCATCGCTGCACGTAGTTAACCCTTCACTTGATAGCAGGTAACGTTAGCCTACCGTTAGCTAGCAGCTGGATTAAACACGGTTAAAATGCTGACAGCTATACGGTGTAAAGGGTGTCTGTATTTCACTGTAGAGGATTCCAACAGCGGGACGTTAAGCAGTGTGCAGCTGCCGTAGTGCCGTTGTCGGAAAAACAACACAGACGTGGTGCGTTCACTTGAAACTAGCAAGCCTCGTGGTGCATTCAAAGAACCGGTATCGGAAAAAACCCAAACGATATCCAACCCTAATTACAATGAAAACAATACACAGCACTTAAAACACTATCTCACTCTGGGTATCTAACACCTTTTTGATAGATTTTGATTACAAATACAGAAGCACTTGAACATTTTAATTCAGCCATCTTAATACTTGGATGGTTATAATGTCTTATTGCCCAGAGAAACAAATTACTAACCTTTAAGAATTTCAGCTTTTTCTCTAACAATCTGAGGCTATTCAAGGTGAGGGAGCGCTGCAACTTTAAAATGCGGCACTATCTTGTTAAGCGTTCAGACATAGCTGTTATCAGGTTGAGAATAGATCACACAGGCACAAAGCCATTCAAGGTGAGAGCCGGTGAGGGGAAGAAGTAGGAAGTAAGACTTAAAACTTTGCTTTTTAAAACCTCACACCATCTGATCTGACTCGGCTGTCAACGCCAGTGAAGCACGCAACACAGACAGCGGGTTCACACTTTCACTGCCTCCGAGACTGCAACACAAAATGGATGAAACGACGAAAGGAGAAGGAAGTCTTTGAAAAAGTTGGGTTTGATATTTGAAAGAGAAGCTGCGCCTCTGCACTCGTGAGCTTCATTTAAAGGTCCTATGACATGCTGCTTTTTGGATGCTTTTATGAAGGCCTTAGTGGTCCCCTAATACTGTATCTGAAGTCTCTTTTATATAGACCTTAGTGGTCCCGTAATACTGTATCTGAAGTCTCTTTTATATAGGCCTTAGTGGTCCCCTAATACTGTATCTGAAGTCTCTTTTATATAGACCTTAGTGGTCCCCTAATACTGTATCTGAAGTCTCTTTTATATAGACCTTAGTGGTCTCCTAATACTGTATCTGAAGTCTTTTATATAGACCTTAGTGGTCCCGTAATACTGTATCTGAAGTCTCTTTTATATAGACCTTATTGGTCTCCTAATACTGTATCTGAAGTCTCTTTTATATAGACCTTAGTGGTCTCCTAATACTGTATCTGAAGTCTGTTTTATATAGACCTTAGTGGTCCCGTAATACTGTATCTGAAGTCTCTTTTATATAGGCCTTAGTGGTCTCCTAATACTGTATCTGAAGTCTCTTTTATATAGACCTTAGTGGTCCCCTAATACTGTATCTGAAGTCTCTTTCCTGAAATTCAGCCTTGGTCCAGAATTACAGCCACTAGAGCCAGTCCCACAATGAGCTTTCCTTAGGATGTGCCATTTCTGTGTCTGTAGCTTTAAAGGCTATTGTGGAGGAGAGAGAGGGGGGGGCAAGGTGGAGGGTGGGGGGGTGGCCTTGACCAACTGCCACTTTGCTCTTCTTCATGCTATGGGACCTTTAAGAAAAATGAGCACAATGCAACCAATGTAATCTGGGAAACAATGTTTCATTGATTACCTTTACATGCACACTATTATTCCAAATATGACAATATTCTGCATTTGATACGGGTCATGTAAACAGCATATTCTGTTTGGATATTCTGAATAAGGCCTTTTTCTAAATTTAGCATTTTGTGATTACGACGTGGGATATGTCAGTATTATTCAGGTTTTAGAGGCATTCTTTGGACATGTATACAGCGCATTCAGAATCTGTGTCTCAACCAGGGTTGACAGTTTACGGCGTCTTGCCTGTTTACGGCGTACGGTCAGCTCTGTGCGTTGCTATGGTTACTGTATGCGAACCAACCAGCCGGTCAGCAGGGCTTTTCCCGCACAGAGGAATTTTTGAGAGAGACAAATTCTAAATAGACTGATTCTCGTACTAATGATCACACATTTCGCTCTCTTAAATCTATATTATCTGTCTTTATGAGAATGCTGTGAAGCATGTTGTAAAGTCTGACAACTGATGCACTTAAAATGTCCGTTTCATGACGGCACAGTCGAACCACACTTCCGTCGAGTTTGGTCCAGATGGCTTCAGATTTCCTTTCAACCGCTCCGAACACGGCAGGTGTGAAACAGCTTCACTCTCCAGTGTAAGGGATTAGAACAGTCTGCCGTACAAAGAAAACTGTCTGCTCATTGAAAAGGCCTGCGCTTTGTTGGCATTTTATCTGTTCTGCTTCCAATTCCATTCTCCGTTATTGATTCAGAGACTGGTGGTGGAGAGTATTTTGTTATCAAAAATAGGTTTTATTGTGGCACAGGAAGACACTGGTTTGAAAATAGGACAACTGTCTCCACAAAAGCACTCTTTGTGTGCAGTGGGATGGCTAAAAAAACAAAGACACACACACACACACACACACACACACACACACACACACACACACACACGGTAAACAAGGACTCATTCAGGATGCTGATGAAGAAAGGCCGGAATGATTGAAGCGGCAGCATAAGTTTGTAATTTCAACGTCCTTTTTAAAACAACAAACCCAGTTTCACCCAGTTTTTTATAGGATCAAATAACTAATAAAAACCAAAAAACATCAGCGTGATCAGAACTACCTACTCCGTTCACTTCTGGCAATGTGAGACTACGTCCGATCCATTAACATGGAGGGGGCCGGGTTTAGGACCCATACTGCAGCCAGCCCACCAGGGGGACGATCCAGATGTTTTGGCTTCACTTTTGTCGAGCCGTCCATCTTTATATACAGTCTACGGTGTTAACGGGAGCCAGTGAGGGGCTGTCTCGGCAGAGCGGTCATCGAAGAGTCTGGATGACTGGAAGACTCTAGCAGAGCGGTCATCGGAGACTCTGGACGACTGGAAGACTCTAGCAGAGCGGTCATCGGAGACTCTAGACGACTGGAAGACTCTAGCAGAGCGGTCATCGTAGATTCTAGAAGAGCGGTCATCGACGACTCTTGAAGACTGCACGTCAGCGGCGGTTTTGGGCGGCTGCACGTCAGCGGAGATTCAGAGTGGCTGCTAGCAGGCTGGGGATCAAGGGAGCTGCTAGCCAGCCGGGGATCAAGGGAGCTGCTAGCTAGCCGGGAATCAGGGATGCTGCTAGCCAGCCGGGGTTCAGGGAAGCTGCTAGCCAGCTGAAGCTCGGGAATACTAGGAAGCTCGGGGATACTAGGAAGCTCGGGGACACTAGGAAGCTCGGGGACACTAGGGAGCTCAGGGACACTAGGGAGCTCGGGAACACTAGGGAGGATGCTAGCTATCCTAAATTCAGGAAGGCTGCTAGCTAGCCGGGGCTCAGGAAGGCTACTAGCTAGCCGGGGCTCAGGAAGGCTACTAGCTAGCCTGGATTCAAGGGAGATGCTAGTTAGCAGGGAATCAGGGGAGTTGCTAACTAGCTGTGGCTCAGGAAGGCTACTAGCTAGCCGGGGCTCAGGAAGGCTACTAGCTAGCCGGGGCTCAGGAAGGCTGCTAGCTAGCCTGGATTCAAGGGAGATGCTAGTTAGCAGGGAATCAGGGGAGTTGCTAACTAGCTGTGGCTCAGGAAGGCTACTAGCTAGCCGGGGCTCAGGAAGGCTACTAGCTAGCCGGGGATCAGGAAGGCTGCTAGCTAGCCTGGATTCAAGGGAGATGCTAGTTAGCAGGGAATCAGGGGAGTTGCTAACTAGCTGTGGCTCAGGGAGGTTGCTAGCTAGCCGGGGTTCAGGGAAGTTGCTAGCTAGCCAGGAATCAGGAAAGTTGCTAGCTAGCCCAGAGTCAGGAGAGCTGCACGTCAGCCCAGGGTCAGGAGAGCTGCACGTCAACCCAGGGTCAGGAGAGCTGCACGCCAGCCCGGGAACAGAAGGGTTGCACGTCAGCTCGGGAACAGAAGGGTTGCACGTCAGCTCGGGAACAGAAGGGTTGCACGTCAGCTCGGGAACAGAAGGGTTGCACGTCAGCTCGGGAACACCGGTCAGCTCAGGCTCAGATACACAGGTCAGCTCAGGCTCGACAAGAGGTTGATGCAGGGCATGGCGCTGGGAGCCATGTCTTCCCCTCCTCCGTCTTCGGCCTCCACGAGTCCCAGAAAACACAGCCAGGCGGGTTCCTTCATAGGACTGTTGGCGGGCGGGGGCGCACGCTGGCCGGGCTGCATCCGAGGAGCTGCTAGTGGATGTACTGGGCCTCCGAATAGCAGCCTGGAGGTTGGCTCCCTCGACTCTCCCAGTCCGTTCAAGCCACAAATAAAACTGTCCATACAACGATGTGCAGGGCCTAGGCTCCTCTCTGGGTGGAGCTGTGGCTCGACTCTGAGAAGCAGGCAAGGAGGCAGACGGGGCGACAAACACTGACCGGGTCTCGACTTCAACAGGCTTTTCACCCTGTGCTCGAACTCCGCTACCTTTGCCTTGAAGAGTCGCCTCTCTGCTGGGTTCATGGTGGTTGGATCATTCTGTCACGTGTAGAGAGAGACTGGTAGACTCTGGGAGAGTGGTCATCGAAGACTCTGGACGACTGGAAGACTCTAGCAGAGCGGTCATCGAAGAGTCTGGATGACTGGAAGACTCTAGCAGAGCGGTCATCGGAGACTCTGGACGACTGGAAGACTCTAGCAGAGCGGTCATCGGAGACTCTGGACGACTGGAAGACTCTAGCAGAGCGGTCATCGGAGACTCTAGACGACTGGAAGACTCTAGCAGAGCGGTCATCGTAGATTCTAGAAGAGCGGTCATCGACGACTCTTGAAGACTGCACGTCAGCGGAGATTCAGAGTGGCTGCTAGCAGGCTGGGGATCAAGGGAGCTGCTAGCCAGCCGGGGATCAAGGGAGCTGCTAGCCAGCCGGGAATCAGGGATGCTGCTAGCCAGCCGGGGTTCAGGGAAGCTGCTAGCCAGCTGAAGCTCGGGAATACTAGGAAGCTCGGGGATACTAGGAAGCTCGGGGACACTAGGAAGCTCGGGGACACTAGGAAGCTCAGGGACACTAGGGAGCTCAGGGAAGCGGGGCAGTGTTGGGACACTAGGGAGCTCGGGGACACTAGGGAGCTCGGGGACCCTAGGGAGCTCAGGGACACTAGGGAGCTCGGGAACACTAGGGAGGATGCTAGCTATCCTAAATTCAGGAAGGCTGCTAGCTAGCCGGGGCTCAGGAAGGCTACTAGCTAGCCGGGGCTCAGGAAGGCTACTAGCTAGCCTGGATTCAAGGGAGATGCTAGTTAGCAGGGAATCAGGGGAGTTGCTAACTAGCTGTGGCTCAGGAAGGCTACTAGCTAGCCGTGGCTCAGGAAGGCTACTAGCTAGCCGGGGCTCAGGAAGGCTACTAGCTAGCCTGGATTCAAGGGAGATGCTAGTTAGCAGGGAATCAGGGGAGTTGCTAACTAGCTGTGGCTCAGGAAGGCTACTAGCTAGCCGGGGCTCAGGAAGGCTGCTAGCTAGCCTGGATTCAAGGGAGATGCTAGTTAGCAGGGAATCAGGGGAGTTGCTAACTAGCTGTGGCTCAGGAAGGCTACTAGCTAGCCGGGGCTCAGGAAGGCTACTAGCTAGCCGGGGATCAGGAAGGCTGCTAGCTAGCCTGGATTCAAGGGAGATGCTAGTTAGCAGGGAATCAGGGGAGTTGCTAACTAGCTGTGGCTCAGGGAGGTTGCTAGCTAGCCGGGGTTCAGGGAAGTTGCTAGCTAGCCAGGAATCAGGAAAGTTGCTAGCTAGCCCAGAGTCAGGAGAGCTGCACGTCAGCCCAGGGTCAGGAGAGCTGCACGTCAACCCAGGGTCAGGAGAGCTGCACGCCAGCCCGGGAACAGAAGGGTTGCACGTCAGCTCGGGAACAGAAGGGTTGCACGTCAGCTCGGGAACAGAAGGGTTGCACGTCAGCTCGGGAACAGAAGGGTTGCACGTCAGCTCGGGAACACCGGTCAGCTCAGGCTCAGATACACAGGTCAGCTCAGGCTCGACAAGAGGTTGATGCAGGGCATGGCGCTGGGAGCCATGTCTTCCCCTCCTCCGTCTTCGGCCTCCACGAGTCCCAGAAAACACAGCCAGGCGGGTTCCTTCATAGGACTGTTGGCGGGCGGGGGCGCACGCTGGCCGGGCTGCATCCGAGGAGCTGCTAGTGGATGTACTGGGCCTCCGAATAGCAGCCTGGAGGTTGGCTCCCTCGACTCTCCCAGTCCGTTCAAGCCACAAATAAAACTGTCCATACAACGATGTGCAGGGCCTAGGCTCCTCTCTGGGTGGAGCTGTGGCTCGACTCTGAGAAGCAGGCAAGGAGGCAGACGGGGCGACAAACACTGACCGGGTCTCGACTTCAACAGGCTTTTCACCCTGTGCTCGAACTCCGCTACCTTTGCCTTGAAGAGTCGCCTCTCTGCTGGGTTCATGGTGGTTGGATCATTCTGTCACGTGTAGAGAGAGACTGGTGGACCCAAATGCAGAGAGCAGGCGAGGAGTAATGAGCACGAGGATTTATTTAACACAAAAAACAGAACAAACCAAAGGTGGTCCAAAAATGGAGCAGGCTGATTAAACTGAACAGGCTATGACGTGCTGACAGGAACAAACACCAGACACAAAACATGCAACATCAAACAATGATCCAACAAATGACAAGGGGAAGACAAAGACTAAATACACAGGGTAACGAGGAAACAAGAGGCAGGTGACACAAGGGCTGGGAAACAGGTGGAAAACATCAGGTAATCACAAGAGCGGGAAAACCGATAGTAAAACAAGACAAGACAAGACAGAGAACAGATTATCAAAGTAAAAACAGGAAACAAGCAAAATACAGAACAGAAACAAACTACAAAAATAAGACACACCACAAAATACCGAAACCCTGACACATGGAGGCCAGTGAAAAATGTTACCGTGGTTTCTTCACTTATTCAGTCTCTTTTTCAAACTACTTTTTACTTTTATCGACGTACATTTTCGCACCAGTAATTCTAGTTGTACTCGAGTACAATATTCTACTCTTTTCATCCTTGACTTTTAAGTTGACTTAGTGAAAAAGGCGCAAATTACCAATGGGAGTGCATTTTGCTCTGTGGAGGATAATCAGGTAACAATGCGGCTCACACATGTCCTTCATTAGTCGTCTGTTTGAAGGGGCCTCTTATTATTCCTCTTCCCAGAAAAGCACGACAATTAATACACAGAATGAAATATGTTCTCATACAAAGAACCCAATTAGGGGATAAATTAGATGTGCATTCAAGAGAACAGTTATACTTGAATCACAGAGTATTTTCTGCACACAGGCAGCACTGTATTCAATCAATCAATGTCACATATAAATCTCCTTCTTTTGCTGTCATTTATATAAATTCTCATTCTCAAGTCATTCAGTCCCACCAGAACAACGTGATTATGCAATCTCATAATTCAATGCATAATCAGCCAAAGTCTGCATACTTATGCGACGGCCGCATTTTTTCAAATACGCCGCACTTTCGTCGCATAAATTGCAGATTTCCCGCATTTTTGTGGCAAAAAAGTCACATATATCTTAGCAGAAAGTTGAAAAATTTTGCGTTTACTTCACACAAGAGCAGCCATTTTCCCGTTGACATGGGAACGTTATGAAGTGACGTAATTACGCAACGTGAACATCATCGAAAAGCTGCAAACCCCGCGATGAAGCCATGATGAAACCGTAGTTTTTGCAAGTTCCCGCAATTTCATCGCATAAGATTGCATAAATATCCCGCATATTCCATCACATTTTTTAAGAAAACGTGCCGCATAATCAAGGATTTTTGCCTGCAACAATCACAAAAAAACTCCGCATTTTTCTGGAAGGACTGGTCATTTGTCCTCATATGAACTCTGTCCCCTCTAGAACCAACATTTAGCCCTGTTTTCTGTGAAAAGTTTGTAGGAACATTTCATGCCAAGTTGCTTCTATGATCACAGATGTGTTTGCGTTTAAAAATTGGAAACCTCCAGACAAATACATGTGGCCACAAGTTAGCACCTGTAACAGATGTTTCCTGGTGCAGGGCAACTGAATGGAATTACTGAATTTGGCTAAAAATCAATTTTTGTTTAAAGTGCTCATATTATGCTCATTTTCAGGTTCATAATTGTATTTTGAGGTTGTACCAGAATAGATTTACATGGTTTAATTTTCAGAAAACACCATATTTTTGTTGTATTGCACATTGCTGCAGCTCCTCTTTTCACCCTGTGTGTTGAGCTCTCTGTTTTAGCTACAGAGTGAGGCATCTCACTTCTGTTCCATCTTTGTTGGGAGTCGCACATGCGACTTACTGCGATTTACTAAGAATATGTTTAGGTCATCTCCTCTCTAACTGGGACGTTTTGGGACTGATTGGTGGGATTGCTGTGGACGAAGTACACACGGAGATACACTGGTAAGAGCCGATGAGGTTTAACCATGTATCAGCTAATTTAAATAGCTCACGTTGCTGTATTGTGTCAACAGTTAACTTCATTTAATATTGTATGTGGCGTTTTCTTTTGTGGGGTGCAAATGTTCCACCAAAACAAGTTCCTTCCAGAGACTATTTAGCAGAGCCACCGTCGCTGCGTCCTGAGTTTAGCGCCGCCCGAGACCATTGGGATTGGTTTAAAGAAATGCAAACAACTCAGAGTTTGTTTCTCCTATCCCAGAATGTATCCATTGAGATAGGGCTGGCACTGCGAGACTGTTGCCTGACATTTTATTACATGAACAGGCTTTAATATGTTGTCAACCCCCTTTTTGAGGGTAGATCAGGAAAAAGGAAGCCCAAGGGACATCAGTGACTATAATGGCTAAGCCTAAAAAACTTAAAGCCACCGAGGGGCTGCTATACGGACGTGAAACAGTCTATGGCTAGTAAATTAGCTGACGCGCTCTCTTCAACCTTACACCGCTCCGTAGCCTACTGTTGAAATCACCGACTCCAATAGTCATCGCTGCGTTTTGTTGAACATTTATTGATCACAATGTTCTTCAAACGAACGTGCAAGAATCCATGTGTCCATTAAGCTCCATCAACAAACATTTACATTTACACATCCACATGAGCGTTGCAGTGTGTAGCGATTTGATGCGGTCAGAAAACTATTTGTGCTCCTCTGATTAACAGCACCCCCTGTTACCTGTTGAAAGGTTCCTACCTAAATAGACATCACTCAAAAGCACAATAGTGACACCAGTGGACAATTTGTGTCCTACACCCAAAACAAATGAAAATGGCTCTTACAGTGACAATAACCACTGTTGGTGTATAATAACAGGAGTTATGGATAATGGACATCTGGGTCATCCAGCCTGCTGTGTTCCAGCAGCTGTGAGGGACAAAGACCAACAGCCACAATGGAAAACACAGAATCCTTAATAACCATAATGACTGTCCCTGTTCTGGACAGCAGCTTAGGCATCAATTTGGGAAGAGGCTGGCAGGCAAGCAGGCAGGCCCGAGCCACACAAACAGCTTCGACTGTGTGAGGCTTAAATGATGGCGACATCACAGCTGCCAGGATTAGCTGTTCCATCACCTCTGAGGCCAAGCGAGCTAAATTTAGATGCGTTGGACTGTACGACAACTTTCAGTTAAACCAATGAATTCAAGGCTGGTAGGAAACTGTTTAGATCTTGTGTTTGTTCGTTCAAACCTTTATTTAAGCCTCATCAATCATTAAGGTATACCTTGATGTTGGGATACGGCAAAAAATACAAATAGTTATACCATGGTCTGGGTGAATACTCGGTTCTGATTAGCTGCAGGGTGTCCATGAAAAAGTGTTATAGGACACGTACTAAAGGAGTTCCAGTGAAACTGACTGTTTACTGTTCTAAATGAATGCGCTACATTAAAACAAAAAGGAAATGTGAATCTGTTGTTTCCAACACTGTGGTGCTTCGGTGCCTCGTCCTCTGAACACCACAATAGGGATGGGTGTATCGATCCTGTGGTATCGATAGATCGATATACTCACACTACTCATTTGGCACTGATTTCCTTAAAAAAATATTGATATAAACTAAAAAATAATAATTGGGGGTGTATGCATCACTTTCAGCTGTTTTAGATTACTTACTTAAATGACTATGTGCCGGGACACCCCTGTACCTGGCAGCGTATTGAGCTGGCCCATGTCACGTGACAGGAGACGAGCGAATGAGCGTCAACGTGCGACACAGCCGACAGCGACACAGCCAAGGGCCTGAAAGTGTGTATGTTTTTGTTCATATTTATGTTATTTATTTTAATTTTATTATGTATTGACCATAATACATTTTGTATAAATGGTCTGTATTTGTCTTGTGATTTGTCTTAAATGTAATAATATTTTTACTGACAAAAATTGCCAATAAGAAATTATTACGGTATCGGTATCGATGAAAATGCAAGAAAAAGTATCGGTATCGTATCGAATCCTAAAAGTGTGGTATCGCCCATCCCTACACCACGGTTCAACACAAACGCAAAAGCCACAAGACAAATACATAAGCGACAACGGAAGTGAGCGTGTTGTTGACAAACGGAGCCGGCGGATGAGCAGGAGGAAAGCTCTTGTATGTTTGAGAAGTGAAACATGGTTCCTGTTAATTATGATTACTGTCACTATGTGATTGTCACAAATAAGCAATGTTGTTCAATATCTTTGTATTTTCATCTGTATGTACTCCATGTACGCCATTTAGGCTACGACGGAAAGTGTGTGTGTGTGTGTGTGTGTGTGTGTGTGTGTGCCTATTTGTAGGGTAAGACTGAGGACATGCAACAAAACCACAGACTGTACAAATGGTAATATACAGTCTATGAACAAACCCTTTTACATGGCTTTAAATACAGTGTAAACCCTTACTTAAACAAATCAAAAGGTGAAAAGTGAAAACAATTGCACATTGAGGTGAAGTGGTTTGAGATCATTGTCTTGAATTGTCCATGGGTAACAAGAGTGTCGATCTTAATGGCCGTTTTACAGTCGCCGCAGCCTAGCTGGCGCGCGCCAATGTGACGTCAAAATGACGTAGAGCTCGCTGGCGAAAATTACAGGTGTGAAACCTCCCCTGGACCACGGTCCGGATCAAAAGACCAAATATTGGTCCAATAAAAAGAGGTGGTCTCAGTCCGGACCAAACTGAACCATGATCCGGTTCGGACTTTCGGACCAAATACAAGAAGCTCTGGCAGGCTCTCCTTGTGTTACAAGACCGGGGAAGCTCCTTTAAGGAATAGCTTGGTGCTTAGTGTGTAGGCTACATGAGAGAGTGTGTGACGGTGAATGTACTCAGAGCAGAGAATACATCAGCAGTTTATTTGTTAAGTGCTAGTAAATGTACAGTGTAGGTTTCCATTTGTCTCTGAATAAATGATCCAGAAAGAAAGTTCCAGTGTCTTGCTTCTCAACATCACAACAAAACAAAAAGAGCCGCGGCAGTAGGAGAGAGCAGCAGTCAGCTGAAAAAACTCCGACACAGAGAGAGGAGACGAGAGGACGGGGAAGCCTGTCTACAAACCAATCAATTATAAGTATCTGGAGACGCAGCTCACGTATGTGATGACGACAGGACGTAGTTTTGTCACGTATAGATCTTTAGTGCGCTTGCATAACTGCATTGTGAAACCAAAACTTACCGGATCAAATGTATACAATGTAAGAAAAAACATGAATCTTGGTCTGGACCTTGGTTCGGACTTTCAGGCGTGAAAACGCCCTCAGAGTGACTGCAATCTCTCTTGTAAACGTACTGGGTTAAGATGAGTTCTTTTATGGTGAATGAAAGGCTTGATCCGGCGAAGTAAGTCATCGAATCAAATCGCAGCATTGAATGCTGCTGCCAGTTCTGCCGTTGTTTACCTTTTTCTTCTTCTTCTAGTCCGTAGAAAGAGCAAAGTCGGTAGCCTTTCCTCATTAGCGCCACCTCTGTTCAGGAGAAGACTGCAACTAGTGACCACCACACGTGAGTATAAACAGTTACGGCGCTCACATGACGTTACACTGGCGCTCGACAGGTCAGCTGCAGCGGGTATGCCCCACGTTTAAGACTGCGTTACAGATAATTGACCTCTCGCCGGCCCCTCCCCCAAAACGGCCATTGTCCAATCACACATCATAGCAACCGTTACTATGTGAGCAGGTCCGACAAACATTGACTCCAAGTAAGATGGTGAAGCGGTGTGCCCACGCCGTTTGTAAATCGGACACTAGATACCCCGAGAGATTGTCTGGAGGAGTTGTGTTCTTTCCATTCCCAAAGCCGAAAACACAACATGAGCGGGGCCTACAATGGATACAACAGTGTGGACGGTCCCACTCCCAGTTAAATGTGTCGAACATTACGAAGCATAAATACGTCTGCTCAAAGGTAAGGCTAACAGCTAACTAGTTACCGTGTTGTCTAGATCTACTAACTAGAGGCAAGAACACAAATTGGACCAAAGTTATGATTACCATGGATATCATTGCCAGAATGTTAACCTACTCTCTAAGCTAAGTTTAACGAGCCCTTTAGCTTTAGCCAACATTAGTTAACATGTTAGCTAACGCTAGCTACATTGCTAGCTGCTGTTGTGTTGGGTCTTTGAGCTCCCCAACTTTATTTTTCGTCAGTTTCCAACAAAGTCGAACATAGCGCCCCAACAAGCAACTTTAAATAATTTTGTTTTTATCTTTCATGTAGCATTTTGTTCCCCAATCCTGCATTTGAGGTACAGGTCATGGGGTTTCTCAGATTTCGCTTGAGACCGGTAAGCATTAGCCTCGATAGTAGTCGTGTCTCCTTCATTGCGTATTTTTATATTTTGAATATATCCCTCCACTGCATACTGTAACCCCTTTTGCCTCGATCTGGAGGATATTGCGGAGGTATTGCTCCAGAAAAGGTCACTGACACGTACGGGTATACCTCTTCCCGTCATGGTAATCTGTCGCGCTGGTCGTGTCTGACCATTTGTTTGTCGGACGTAGCAACAGTAACTAAGGGGGGCGGGGCTCGGCGAAAGGCTAATTCCTTGTGTTCGGTGCACAAAAACTAAAGGCAGATTAGCTGAAAACAATCAGATCCTTTTTTACTGTAAATGTGCATCTCAACATTTAAATCACAAACAAAACAATGAAATGATCAACTTACAACATTGCCTCTGTAGTGTTTACAACGTGGATTGCAATAGATGAAGAAAGCATGCCGGATGATACTGCCATCTTCCTTTAACCACTGACAGGAAACTCACCTTTTGACCTGGAACTCCTTAGGCATGAAAACATTTCAAAATAAAAGCTCATACAAAATAAAAGCACAATCATGGCTGTAAATTAACATTTTTGATCCCCACCAAACATGGCTAGTACATTTTCAAAGTTACCAGCCAATCAGATTTTCCACTAGCCAATTTTTTATCCAGGGAAAATTAAACAGATTATGAGTGCCGCTGAATACATTTAAGCATGAATGTTTCTTTAAAGATTATTTACATTTTGGGGGCTGTTCCCGTTATTAGATAGTGACAGTGGATAGACAGGAAAGTGGGTAGAGAGAGAGGAGCGGCAAAGGGTCGCAGGTCGGATTCGAACCTGGGCCGCTGCAAAGGACTCAGCCTACATGGGGCGCTACTCTACTGGGTGAGCTGGAGGTCGCCCCACGTTTCTTTAAAAATATGTGTTTGGGTCGATGGTTGGCAGATCAAATATAAACTTAAACATTTGAATTAACTTTACTCTCGTGAAATATAATTTTTCCTTCAATCTAATTTACTACTTCATTTCAGCTCCTGTGGTTTGTTTTGTGCAGTTACGATCGTTTCCAAGCCAAACACACACCAAAAAATTTTTGGGGGGCTTTCTTCCCTTTTATTTCAGAGTGACAGTAGATAGACAGGAAAGTGGGGAGAGAGATGGGGGATGATACGCAGCAAAGGGCCGCAGGTCGGATTCAAACCCAGGCCGCTACAAAGGCCTCAGCCTACATGGGGCGCACGCTCTTACTGGGTGAGCTAGAGCAGTGGTTCCCAACCTGGGGTCCGGGGACCCCTCAGGGGGGCGGCAAAGATCACAGGGGGTGCACAAGTCTTTATCTGGTTTGAGGTTGATTGAAAAATATTTGCAATATTGAATCATCAGGGGATTCATAAGAGAACTGTCTTTTGTTTTTTCTCAGCCTCTTCTGCTTTAGGACAGTATCCACATTCATCTCCTCACAGATATCTCTTGCAGATACCTGAGCAGAAGCGAACCCAGTGCTTCTGTAGCTGACCAGAGAGACTTCAGTTGTCCTCAGGAGATTCAGAGCCACATCCAGTTGCATAGACATTGACTGCAATGCTTTGCTGACATGATGAATTTTGGCCAGCATGTCATACCACACAACATTACAAATGGAGAAGCGGTATGACCCAACCTCTTCAGCCAAAGACTGTGCCTCAGCTTTAATCATAGAATCAGTGGCTTTCTCCCTGACCTCAAGAAGGGCATCCCTCACCTCCGCTGTCTGGAATCTCACAGCCTGTACACTGTTAATGCGACTTTCCCATCTTGTATCCGACCAGGATTTCACAGTTGTTTTGACGTGGTGCTTTAGGATGGTCCACCTTTGTGTGGAGGCAGAGAATAGTTTCTCTGTAGGTAGCCAAAATAGTTAATTGCATCTGTGGAGCTTTTTGCTGCATCAGCAACAACAAGATTTAATGTATGTGCTCCACATGGGACAAATAATGCCCTGGGATTTTGTTTCAAAAGTCTGGCTTGGATGCCTTTTCACTTTCCCTTCATGTTGGCGCCATTGTCGTAAGACTGTCCCCGGCAGTCTTCAAAGGGAAGGTTAAACTCTTCCAGTCTCTTCAGAATAAGGTTGGAGAGGCTTTCTCTCGTGGATGATTCCACCTCAAGGAACCCCATGAAATGTTCTTTTACTGTAGGGATGTCTGTGTCATCTGTTGAAACCATTCTAACTAGAACAGATAACTGTTCTATGTGGCTGAGGTCTGGGGTGCAATCCAAAATAATTGAATAGTATTTGGCTTGCTTTATCTCCTTTAACATACAGTGTACAATTTTTTCACCAATGCAATCAATTAGTTCATTTTGAGTATCCTTTGATAAGTATGTTGTATGGCTGGCTCCTCTCTCCACATCAGCAACATGCTGTTTGAGGACAAGGTCAAACTTGGCCATGAGCTCAACTTCCTTAAGGAAATTTCCATTATTTGGCTGGTATAGCCTGTCTGAGTTCCCCCACAGGGGAATATTTCACTCGGCCAAAGACTGTATTATGGCCACCAACCTGGTCAGGACTTCACGCCACCTGCTCCTTTCAGCTTGAAGGAGTGCCATTTCCATTTGATCAATTGTCTGGCCCTTTTCAAGTCGAGTCTCCAATTCCTTCCATGCTGTCATGTGCCCCGAATGCTCTGGACTGTGCTCGTGGCTTTTCAGGATTTCACTACAATTATTCCATTTCATTTAGGCCACTACTAATGAGGTGATCATTTTTCTGTGAAAAGAGCATGCAGCAGAAGCATTACAGAGTATTTTTTTTCCTTGAATATACAAGCCAGCTTCTCTTGATTTTCTCCCCATTTACTAATTTCCTGTAGAAGTGGTTGTGGTGGCAGCTTCTCCCATCATCTCTTTTTGGAAATGTAAAGTCTGGACTGGTCTGGTCCTCTGCTAACTAACTCTGTCCTTACCGCATCACAGAGGATTGGCCAGTCAGCAGGATCTGTAGGTGCTCCCTGGATATCAGGAATTGCGGAGGGTGAGGTGTCTCCAGGCGGCAGTGTAGTGGCAGAGCATGTTGTGTTTGTTGTTCCTTCACCTAAAGGCAAATGCGTACATGCAAAATTGATGTTAATGCTTTAATAGGGGTACACAATGTCAAGCAAAAATGCAATAACAAATGTACTCTTCATTTTATCCATATCCATCAAATGTTCTTATTTTGTTTGTGCTGTTTTCTGAGATTCGTCAATAATCTTATAAGTTATAATACAACAGACGGTAAATATATAAAGAATTTACATTATTACTATGCTGTGCTTAAGCTATACATTACTATAGCTTAGTATATAGAGTATAATAGACCAGCAGTGTTTGAGATAAATTAATGAAGAATGTCAACTTGGTTTTACTTGGAAACAAGTAACAGAAGTTTTAAATTGTGGTTGAATAAATAGTATTCAAGGGTCTTACTTGCTTCAGGCTGAGTGTCCCTGGTCTCAGTGGTCTGTGTTTCACTGGTGCCTGGAATGCTAGATGTGGCCCCTTCACCTGCAACAGCCAGATCAGTGGTGTTCCATTAAATTAGTGAAAATGACTAAAACTGTGGTTGAAATTAGTTTCAAAGGGATGGAATGTTATTGTGATTTCCATGTGTTTTCATTATCTTCTAGTACATTTTGTCAGATGGTTGTAGGCTTGAATTAGTTATTCAAAGGACTAACTTCCTTCAGGCTGTGTGTCCCTGGTGTCAGTCTGTGTTTCACTGGTGCCCTGAGTGCTTGATGTGGTCCTTGATGTCCATTCACCTTCACCTGTATTCAAGCATGTTGTATAGACAAGCAGTTTTTAATATAATAAGTGAAATGATCATGAATGTGGTTGAACTTCTTTAAGAAAATAAGCTATTGTATTTTAATACATGCTACCCTGTTTCTATTGTAGAGCTGCAAAGATTAATCGATTAGTTGTCAAATTTTAAAATAATCGCCAACTATTTTGATAATTGATTAGTCGGTTTGGGTAATTTTTAAGACAATAAGTAAAAATTATTTGATTCCAGCTTGTTAAATGTGAATATGTTCTAGTTTCTTCTCTCCTCTGGGACAGTAAACTGAATATCTTTTGAGTTGTGGACAAAACAAGATATTTGAGGACGTCATCTTGGGCTTTTTGGGAAACACTGATCCACGTTTTTCACCATTTTCTGACATTTTACAGATCAAACAACTAATCGATTAATCCAGAAAATAATCAACAGATTAATTGACAATGAAAATAATTGTTAGTTGCAGCCCTATTCTATTGTACTTTAAAGTATGGATGTGGCTTGAATAAATACTATTAAATAGAATCACCTGATGCAGGCTGTGTGTTCCTGGCCTGTGTGTCACTGGTCCCTTCTCCTGCAGCTGTATTTAAACACAGATTATCCATGCTGTTCGTTATACAATTGCATTTGGTCAGTTCTATCATCCTACCACATAGTTGCATTGTACAAATACATTTTATCTGACCATGTAACTTGTAGTAGATACATTACAATTACTATTATTACTATTAGGCTGCTACAAGGCTAAATAATACTACTGATTACAATTAGTAGTATTAATGTGATGTCATTATAAAAGTAATAATTGCTAACAATAATAACAATAACAAAAACAGCAACAATAGTACTAGTTGTACTTATCAAGTTCAGAGAGAGGCGAACATGAAGGATCAGGCGTCCTTTCTCCAGCAGGTGCCGGCTTCTGCAAATATTGCCTGAGTGCATCTGGCCAATTAAAATAAATAAATAAAATTAAAATTATAGAAAGTATATTCCTGGAGGGGAACTGTACAGAAGGGTGAACACCACCACTATCACCAAAATGGTTACTGTGTGTGTATGCACCTGCTAGTTGTGAACTCACTAAACAGAACTAATTTTGGTTCTAATATTATTTGTTTGGAAATAATATTTTGAATAATGTCTCTTACTTCTTCCCAAAAGAGTGTAATTTTTGTACAATGCCACAGACAGTGAACCAGTGTTCCTCTACATTGTTCACACATCAGGAATGTTTCCATTATATCGACAGAGCTCCACTGGTGTCACATATGTTCGCATTAACCATTTAAATTGAATAACTTTAAGACGAGTATTTATTGATGTTGTTTGGGCTAAAGTGCATGCATCCTGCCAGTCTTCCTCTGAAAGTTGCAATGACAAATCATCCTTCCAAGCTCTAAATCTATCATGAGAACTTTCATGAACGTAAGACATAATCAGATTATAAAACTGAGAAATAATGCCTTTCTTTTGACTATCTTTTAACAACAATTCTTCCAAGTCTGAAGTGGTGGGTTTCGTTAATATATTGTTTTGACTTGCTCTTATAAAACTCCTGAGTTGGAGATATTTAAAGAAATGTTTTTTATCTAAATGAAATTTATCTTGTAATTCTTGGAAGGTCATAAGTATGTCAGATTCTGGCAAATACACATCTCGAACCATTCTCAGTCCCTTAGTTTTCCATAACTTAAATGTTGCGTCTGCCCTGCCTGGTGGAAAAAATTGGTTGCCCCATAATGGGCTAAATTGAGACAGACAATGTGAATCTTTCAAAAGTGTCTTCACATCACTCCATACTTTTATCATGTTTTTAAGAATTGGATTTTTAATTTATCTTAATAGTTTTCTTATTGTATTTGAGTATATATAAGAGGGAAGAGGTAAGTTTAATCCTTGTGATTCCATTTCTATCCAATGTGGTGAGTGATTAGTATAATAAAACATAATAGACCTTAGCTGCGCAGCCCAATAGTACATCTTAAAATTAGGACATTTCAAACCTCCACGTTCATAAGGCAAGTACAGTAAAGACAAACGAAGTCTTGCCCTTTTATTATTCCAGAAAAAACGTATAAACATTTTTTTCATTTGTGAGAAAAAACCAAACGGGGGTGAAAGGGGAATATTCTGAAACATATATAGTAGCTTTGGAAGAATGTTCATTTTTAAAATATTAATTCTCCCAATTATAGATATTGGCAGCGGCATCCATCTATCAACTGAATTTTGCATTCCTGTTACTAAAAGATTATAATTTACCTCAACTATTTTTTCTAAACTTGGTAAAATCTATATCCCCAAGTACTCAAATTGTGTCACAACATTAAACTGTATAACATCTGGGATTAGGTTTGCTCTTTCATGTTCATTTAACAATAAAATAGAAGACTTGGTTTTATTGAGCTTGTAACCTGAAATTTCACTAAATAACTGGATGATTTCCAGAGTGATCCGTATTGATGTGTTTAGATTCGAAATAAATAAGATCACATCATCTGCGAACAGAGAAATCCTATGTTCAGTAGGTCCTACTGTAATTCCACTAAATTGGGGATGTGAGCGTATTGCAATTGCAAATGGTTCTATTGCTAACGTGAATAATAAAGGTGAGAGCGGGCAGCCTTGTCGGCACCCGCGTTTTATTGCTATCGGTTGAGAAATATTTCTATTAGTGATGATTTCAGCAGTGGGGCTATCATATAATATTTTAACCCATTTAATAAAATTGTTTCCACATCCAAATTTTTCTAATACCCGGAAAAGGTATGGCCATTCAACCCTATCAAAGGCCTTTTCGGCATCCAATGATAGAAGAGCTGTATTTGGCGCATCCTTTTTACAATAAATAATATTCAATAATCTCCGTACATTATGGAAGCCCTGCCTTCCCGTGACGAATCCATTTTGATCTTGATTTATTACATAAGGGAGAGTTTTTTGTAGTCGTTTTGCTAATAATTTAGAAATGATTTTTAAATCTGAATTCAAAAGACTAATGGGTCTTAGATTCTCACATTTATCTAAAGGTTTTCCTGGCTTAGGCAGGAGAGTAATCAAGGCTGTATTTAATGAAGGAGGAAGAAAATTCGATAGAAAGATTTCTTCAAGCATGTCCAATATAGGTACCAAAAGTTTATTCTTAAATTTCTTATACAGATCTATAGGAATGCCATCAGGCCCTGCTCTTTTTCCAGATTTCATGCTATCAATGGCTTGTCCAATTTCTTCTATTGTAAATTTTGAATTTAAATTAACTCTATCATCCTCCGAAATAGTGGGAATATCTATTTTATTTAGAAAGGTGCTTATATTGTCAAGTTTAATTGTTGCTTGTGCTTTATACAATTCTTCATAATAGCCCTTAAACGCATTATTAATTTCTATTGGATCCAACAGTGTCTGCCCATTTGATATTATTGATGTAATTGGCGATTTCGTTTCAAGCTGTTTTATTTGCCATGCCAACAATTTGCCAGCCCTATCACCTTGCTCGTAAAATGTCTGTTTCAAGCGTAGAAGACTTGAGGCAGCTCTAAAAGCAGACTGCTTATCATATTCAGCTCTCAATAATACTAATTCTTTCTCTAATTGTGAATTATTAATGTTTTTAGAATTATTTACTTTCGTTTGAAGGGCTCTTATCCTATTTTCCAACTGTAATCTAGTTTCCTGTGTCTTTTTTGATTTAGAACCTGTATAACTAATGATATGCCCTCTCAAGAAAGCCTTGAAAGCTTCCCATTTAACGCATGCAGTAGTTTGTGTAGTATTAATTTGAAAGTACTCATCTATCTGTTTTCCTAAATATTTTACCAAGTCTTCATCTTGTAACCATTTATGTTGGAAATGCCATCTGGGTGGATCTCTTAATAATTTATCATCCCTATAGGCCAAACAGCATGGTGCATGATCCGAGATCACAATATTATCATAAGAGCAGTCAGAAATTTTAGATTGCAATTCTGAAGAAACAAGAAAGAAATCTATTCTAGAGTACGTCTTAAAGGTGCCCGAATGACAAGAATAAGCTCTAATATTCGGGTTTCTCTCTCTCCATATATCTAATAAATTTAAATCTCTCATAAACCTATGGATTGTAGCCCTGCAGTTGTTATGTGAATTATCAACCCCAGTTGATCTGTCTATTTCTGGGTTTAATGTACAATTAAAGTCCCCGGCTATCATATGAAGTCCTGGAAGTGTTGAGAGAGTAAAAAATAGGTCATTATAAAAATTGCTATCATCCACATTAGGACCATAAACATTTGTTATATTTAGCATTTCTGATAACAAAGATCCTTGAAGTATTAGAAATCTTCCCCTTTTATCTTTAATAATATTTTTTATTTTAAATGGAACTGACTCATGAATTAGTGTCATAACCCCTCTAGCTTGAGATGTAAACGATGCCGCATACACAGTGCCCTTCCACCTCCTTCTCACCCTTATACTATCATCAATGAGATGAGTTTCTTGCAACAGTACAATTTTAGCATTCATTTCTTTCAGTTTATTCATAACCTGTTTTATCTTTTGAAGACGTTGCAGACCTCTGCAGTTCCATGAAATAAAATTAAGATTCACTTCTTGAGACAAAACTTAAAAATTTAATTTACCAGGTTGCTTTGCAATGTAAAACTATCCTTGTTTATAGGCATAACAAATTGGGATGTTAGAACAAACATCCAACACTCTGAACAAACATAACCCCCCTCTCCCCTCCCCCACTCAAGAGGGTATCCCCCCCCCTGCTGTTGGTCTCCCGTTATTGCTAAGACCGGTCCACACCAGTGAGGATCAGTCAAACCACTCTCTTGTTCCAACATACTCCAATTACTACTGCTGCTGCTACACTCTAACAAGTATTAACTTATAACTCCTGCTCACTTCGATTAACACTCGGCTTGTTGTATGACAGTAACATCTTATTTGTCTCATAATAATGTGACTTCTTATGATCACTGTTGAATAGAAGTACACGGTCATGCTATATAATACACTTTGTAAATATATAGCTTCAAACCTTAGTACATAATAATTACGTGTCAGTCATTAAGTGAAATAAAATAATAAAATAAATTGAAAATGGGCTTGTCTTGGTTATTTGTGTCCTGCCTACAACAAATCACATACCACATTAATTGGCTCTATCATCTTGTGTTCCTGTCTCTTCTTCATGTAAGTGTTCTTGGATTCTCCTGAGAAAAACGTGTGCCTCAGCAGGGGTTTTAAAAGAATGAGTTTTGCCCTTGTGAGTCACAAGCAGGGTCGCGGGATGAGACATTCCATGGCGAATACCCAGTTTACGTAGTTCCACGCGAACTGGGTCGAACTTCTTCCTCAGCTGGGCAATTCCCGTAGCCAAATCTGGGTAGAAACGGACCTGTTGGTCTTCGTAATAAGCCTCCTTTTTCTCCCGTGCAGCGGTAAATACTGCCTGCTTGTTCTTATAGTTGTGAAACCTCATTATCACGGTCCTCGGGCGTGATGCGTTGTCGTTCTTTGGTCCAATTCTGTGTGCTCTTTCCAAAACAATAGAGGACTGTAGCCCCTCATTTTCCAACGCCTCGGGGATCCATTTCTCTAAAAAGGCACACGTGTCCCCGCCTGCGCCTTCAGCGCCCTCTGGCAAATTCACAAGCCGTAGATTGTTTAAACGAGATCTGGCTTCTAAATCCGTAAGTTTATCCTCCATGGTTTTGTTCTTAGCTTGTAGCGTGTTGACTTTAGCTTGCAGGCTAATTAGCTCGTCTTCCGCGGTGGAAATACGCTCCTCCGCATGGGACATGCGTTCACTGCAGTCGCTAATCTCCTTTTTCACATCTTGTAGAGTTGCTGCCAAACCATCAAGCCTAGAGGTGAACCCTGTTTCCATTGAGCCTAATTTTGCCAGTATTTGATCAGCTTTGGTGCCTGCTGGTTCATTTTCATTGTCAGTTTGGGTAGTCATGGCCTGGTTAGCCTTGGATGCTTCGTCACGAAGATTACAGTCAAACAGGCTCGGCTGTCTGGTTGTCCCACCTTTCCCCTTTTGTGACTTTACCGAGCTAGGCATCACACCTCAAAATCTTCTTCTATTTGAAACTGTAAATGAGCAGGAGAGCTTTTTTGCGAACTTAGCAGCGGAGCAGCAAAAAAAACACGTCTTCCTACATGGCCGCCATAACCGGAAGTCCCACGGTCGCTTTTTAAATCTCTTCTTAAAGTGCTCATATTGTGCTCATTTTCAGGTTCATAATTGTATTTAGAGGTTATATCAGAATAGGTTTACATGGTTTCATTTTCAGAAAACACCATATTTTTGTTGTACTGCATATTGCTGCAGCTCCTCTTTTCACCCTGTGTGTTGAGCTCTCTGTTTTAGCTCCATCTTTGTTTGTACATACGCAGTAGCTAGGTAAGGACTACTAGCCAGTCAGAAGCAGAGTATGACAGCATGCCCTGACAGTACCTAGATAAGGACTACTAGCCAGTCAGAAGCAGAGTATGAGGGCGTGCCCTGACAGTACAGGACTACTAGCCAGTCAGAAGCAGAGTATGAGGGCGTGCCCTGACAGTACCTAGATAAGGACTACTAGCCAGTCAGAAGCAGAGTATGAGGGCGTTCCCTGACAGTACCTAGGTAAGCTAGCAGCTAGGCGAGCATTATAACGTGTTATAAAGTGACGTTTGTCACAGAAGTAAAGGCTGGACTATAACAACAGCTACTGCTAAATTATCCTAGGGCGCTATGTGGAGTGGTGCTAACGTTAGATAAAACAAAGTGGTGGAGCGAGCTAGAGAAAGAACAGAGAGAGAGCAGCAATAACATTAGAGGAAACAAAGTGAGTTCCCTGTACAGCGAGCACCCGGTCATATATAACTCGCTATGCTTCGACTCCATTTTTTCTTGTTGTTAATGGAAACGACAGGTCTGGCTACTCTGCTTGTCTTTGGTCAGCTGTCAAAAAAGCGCTTGAAGTAACTTTTTTTCAACTTCAAAAAGCCACCCTGAGCTGCAAAGTCCACAGGGCGGGGGCGTTTTAAAAAAGCGCTCACGACTTTTATGAAAACACGGTTTACTCCCCACTAGGATTATAATGTAAAACGGACGCTGGAAGCTTAAAAAAAAGTGATGGTGTGATGTTTTGAATCATCTGCCGGCTTTTTCCTTTTTTAATCTGTTTCTTCTCTCTGTTTATGAGGCGGTGACATTTGGAGGCGAGACCCATCATGATATCCTTTTGAGACATCTGTTGGTATTCGTCTTTGATTTTTTTTCCCCCCCTCTCCCACTCGTGTGTGAATGCAGAGCGCAGCATGGCAATACGTTAATTACACCGCTCTAAAGTTCAATATTTCTGAGGCCATAACTACAAAGGAAAGAATGAAATGTATAAATAATGAATCAGGCATTCTCTGTGATTAAAGCTGAATATCAAACCAATCAGACAGACGTTGCGGCAGCTATCTGATTATCATTCTCAGACTTTTTATTTCCCCGGCTGGAGCGATGCTCGCTTTCCTCAGCTTTCATACTTAAAACACCAGGGGAAAACAGCGGTGGAGGAACAAAGAATAAACATGAAATATTTGTTATTCATAAGTTCATTTTATTCAGAATTCCTTCTGTGTGATAGTTCATATCGAGGCCTAATATGGTCTCATGGAGACGAGCGTCTCCAGTGAGGCGGTAGGGGTTGGTTTCGTCCGTCAGAGACGACGAGATGCCTTTAACCTGTTTGCACAGAAAGTGCACAAACACAAAACTCTTACACACGCATGCGCACACACACACACGCACGCACACACACGCACACACACACACACACACACACACACACACACGCGCATACACACGCCCATACATACACACACGCACACACACACACACATTCAACTCTTACACATGCACAAAACTCTTACATGCACACACACACGCATATAAATCTTACACACACACACACACACACACACACACACAGACAGACTCAAAACTTCAAAAGCGCACACACAAAACTAACACATGCACACACACACACACACACACACACACACACATACACACACATTAAACTCTTACACACGCACAAACCTCTTACACACACACACACATAAATCTTGCACACATACACACACACACAAAACTTACAAAAGTGCACACACAAAACTTTTGCACACACACACATACACACACACACACACACAGACACAAAACTTACAAAAGCGCACACACAAAACTAACACATGCACACACACACACACACACACACATACACACACATTAAACTCTTACACACGCACAAACCTCTTACACACACACACACATGCACATAAATCTTGCACACATACACACACACAAAACTTACAAAAGTGCACACACAAAACTTTTGCACACACACACACACACACACACACACACACACACACATTAAACTCTTACACACGCACAAACCTCACACACACACATACACACACACACACACACACAGACACAAAACTTACAAAAGCGCACACACACACACACACACACACACACACACTTACTTTTAGCGTGTATAGAGCCAACATATTTTGACATTTAAATCGGTAAACTATGTGTTTATTTCAACCAAAACTTGAGTTGTGATGGTTGGAAAAGTGGAAAGACGACTCAAAATGGCTTTTCATAGTTTTATTTTGCATGTTTATTCACATGGAGTCTGGTGGGTTTAGCGAATGCAATTTCGCTGATGTTTTTATGTTTAGAAAAAGGATCTTACTCTTTAAGAGAAAGGTCAACCTCATTAGAAATCCTTTCCATAATGTTGTCAGACACTTAGAATATTAATCTGAGTCTGTCAGCGGCAAAACCAGCACTTTTGTGAAGGTAAATACAAGCTGGACAATGTCCCTATTAACTTACATTGTAGCTTGTTTCTCTGCTGCCGACTGCAGCGATCTCGCTTATTAATACTGGACCAATGTCAAAGATTGTTGTTCCCATCAGTCACTTAGACACAAAAACATAGGAAAATAGAGTCCAGGTTGAAAAAAACGGTAGTTAACCTTTAAAGATGCATCGTTTAAAAACAAGTCCCACTCTGTTATTAGATATTTGGACTAGAAATTAGATGAATATACTTGGTAAGATTTTGCTTTTTTTGCAGTGTGCAGCTTTCACTCTGCTCAGAAGGAGCTTCTATCTCAGAAATTCCCTTGAAATTGAGCTTCACATCCTCACAGATATCCTCTGCAGCCGAAGCCATTAATGCTGCTATTTGTTCAGAGGCTGATGAGGGCTGATTAAGGCAGCAGTGGGGGAGGAAATAAGTGAGTGAATGGGAGGAAGGCCGGCTGTGGTCTGCTCGGTTTGAAACAAACAACGCTGAGAGGGGACGTGAAAGATTGAATTCGCTGCAAATAGAGTACAAGGGTCTTTATTGTCAACATATCATATCCAAGGCATTTCTTATTTACCTCAAACCTGCACTCGGATAATCACGTTAAGTGTAGAATCACAAATCATCCTGACAAACCCACACAACATCATAGCCACAGGTGCGGGTTTAGGGGGGGGGGGCCAGGGTGGCTTACTTAGTTACATTCCACCACAGAATTTTGATCTGTGGCTTCCCGTTGGCAGGGAATATTCCTGTCAGCATGCGGATTCATGGGCGTCAGTTTGGTTTGAAATGTGCTGGGGACAGAGACGCATTCGGAAGTACATTTCCAGAAGTGCTGGGTACAATGACGCATTCATTTCTTTTTCTCTTTCACGCAGGTCATGTTTTGAAAGGCGCTGTCCTGTAGCTTACTAATGAATAAAAACGTGGTTTAATGTACCTAAACAATGATCAATGATTACCAAATTTCTCTCTCGTATTGCTCCTCATATCCACTGAAAACTGTTAAAAAATCTAACCCAAAGTCCAATTATTATGGACATTAAGCGTTTCTGCTTCACATTTTCAGCAGGGCAGCGGAGCGGCTGTGGGTTGACTCCCCACGGTTCTCACGGGGTTTATAAGTCCTAACCATAGACTGTATATTAACAGTCTATGGTCCTAACGTGAAAAAGCTTAACGTGGTTTAATGTACCTTAACAACAATCAATCATCACCACATTTCTGGTTCGATTTTTTGACAGTTTTCTTTTCTTCTGTCAGTTAAGTGTTCATTACAAGATACGGCCATGAGAAATTTGGTGATCATTGATCGTTGTTTAGGTACATTAAACCACGTTAAGCTTTTTTTCACGTTAAGCAGAATGTCCCGACAGACAGGCAGTGTAGTGAACAGAGAAGCGTGCAGCCAGCGCAGCAGCAGAGCGGCTGTGTGTGTGTGTGTCTGCCCTGTGGGGATAAAGATTGTTGTGGATTTTTTGGCATCTGTCGCTCAAGAATTATATGTGTTATGGACTTTTTTTTTTTTTTTTAACTAAATTGAGCTCAAGGTTTTCAAAAAAAGTGGTGGGTACAAAATGACTCATGAAGAAATCTGGTAGGTACGCGATTGCCACCGTCTCCACCGAAATCGACGATGTGCGGATTAGATTTTTATTCTGTTCCCCAATTAGTGTTGATGGGACGCTGCTTTTTAGTGCAGCCCCAGCTTTGTGATTTAGGTGGATAAAAGACGCGTGTGCTGGTCCAGCCAGCACAGCTTTCAGCCTGACAGTCCAATAAACAAAGGGTTACGAGGCTGACAGCCATCTGACAATTTGTTCATCAGTGCCATCAGGGAGGGAGCAGCCCCATGCTTGGCCTGTAATCATCTGACAGGATCCCTCCACAGCGGCAATCACACACACACACACACACACACACACACACACACACAGACACACAGACACAACTCACTGTTCTACCTCCGACTCCCCACGTCTCTTCCTCTCCGTCTGTGATCAGGGAAGAATCAAGCCAAAAACTGCACGTTGATGTCAACACCAAAGCGTCTGAAGCTGTAGTTTCTCTTACGTTGGGTTTCCACAGGCGTCGTTTTTTAACCGCAACTGTTTCGGTCGCGAGCAGCGGATTCCAAGTGGAGTTGTGTCACCACAACACGACGCAGACCCTACGTTTTCTATCAGTTTATATCTGGCCTAACACAACTGTTTGGTAAGTTTTCTACTCCAGTCACACACTTTGCCGTTACGTTTGATTAACGTTATATTGCTAGCAACACGTCAGTTGTCACTGCTTCAATGCTAACGTTATTACAATGCTACTACTACTAAAACAAATATAAAAAAAACTCACCAGGTATACCAACTGCCTGGGTAACTCTCTGCCAAGCTAGCTGTTAGCATCACCGTATTCATACAGAGACGTATAATACAGTAAGCCATAGGGAAATCACAATCTTTTAATTTGCACGTATAGCATGTGCGTATACACGGTAGAATATATTGGAGGCACGTTCGCGAGTCTGCCCTCTCATTGGCAACCGCTCTGCAAAAGTTGACTCAGAGTCACTTTTGGGAGAGCAGGGAGATAGGGGTGAACATCTGGGCACTTTCGCCGCCGTCAGCGGAATACGCTCATACCGCTGTTCTCATAAGGAATGAATTCAATTGCACCGCTCTGTCGTTATTTCAGCTGCCTGCTGGATGCTGGAAACCCAGCGTTATGGTCACTAGACGGCGGCTACAAGACAAATCTAATGCTACGTGTCCATATATTTTTTTCACGGAAGGGATCGCCCTGCTTCCCTGTATAGAGACAGAGCGCATCGCGTCATACTCTGAAAGCCACGCCCACCGGAGGGGAAAACAACTCTCTGACTCTCTAGTGACTTGTATTACGTGAAGGTTTCCTCCTCGTCAATTTCGTCTGATAGCAAGCAACATAAAAATATCAACCCAGTCTCACGGCAGTTCGTGAAATGGTCACGTTATTTAATCTATGGATTCGTGTACAAAGACACGTTTTTTTCGTTTGTTTCCGTGTTGGTGAGGATGATTTTCAAAGTAATGTACTTAAATGGGAACATTCGTGATCACAGCACAACTACGGTAGCGAGTAGTATGAAATGCCGAAAATCCGCGTAGGGAGGTTGGTTTGGGTGGTGGATGGGTCAAACAACACAGGACTATCACCCCGGAGACCGTGGATCGCGTCCCGGTGTGTGACGTGTCCTTTCCCTGTTCTTCTTTTCCTAAACCCAACCTCTTTATAGATGCTGCCCATTACGTTCTCAGCAACACAAAATAAACGACATAATCATAGATAGATAAAATAGATTAAAAGTAACGTGACCTTTTCACAAACTGCTGTGAGACCGTGTTGAAAATACACGTAACGTTGGACATAACGTTAGCTTTGTGTCTTTGTGTTCTTCCAGCTGATTCCTCACGTCTGTGTCCACTTTTGTCTTCATAAAAGCTCAGTTTTTCAGGTCGTAAGTTCTGGGTTCTTTACATTGTTGGTAGTTCATATCACCATACAGCAGCTTTTTAGGCGTTTTTCTGTTATTTGCTAGCAGATGGAATAGACGAGGAGGAAACCTTCACGTAATACAAGTCAATAGCGAGCGGAGAGTTGTTTTCCCCTCTGGTGGGGGCGGGACTTACATGTGCTCTGTCTCTATTGCACTCTTGATGCACTCGCCACTGGCAGCTATGTACTATTTCTCTTCAATGACCACTGACAAGTAAAGAAAACAGGCTACACCCTCCGACAACCGCAATGACTGCACCTGATTAAACAGATTCTCACTCCCATCGTGTAAAATACGGATGCTTGGTCAGGTGACTTTGGCATTGTACTTGACGCTAAAAGTCTCCTTTAGCGTCATATCTAAACACGCTTTATCTAAACGTGCTTGGTCGGGACTATTGGCGTCACTTTTGACGCAGTTAGATTAAGGAAAAGGTTGTGGGTGGGCTTACGTTTCCATGACACGTGGGAAGAACGGGATGGTTGAGTTTAGGAAAAGAAGAATGGGACAGTTGGGTTTAGGAAAAGAAGAAAGTGATGGTTGGGTTTAGGAAACGTGACACGCGGGACACGATCCCCGGTCTCCTGGGTTAAAGTCCTGTGTTGTTTGACCCATCCACCACCCCAACCAACCTCCCTATGCAGATTTTTGGGCTTTCATAATACCTGCTACCATAGTCACTCTTAATACTACGTCATCTTCAAGCGCCATGTAAGTGCTGCTCTCCCCAGTGTGTTCTACACACACGCTGAAGGGCGCTTTTTACGTCGTGTCAGACGCTGACAGCTACTGCCCAAACGTCAATATTTTACGAGTTCGGAGTGAGAACGGGTTGGATTGGACAAACGCTTCACGTGGGCTGTCTGCCGGCGGCTCATTTGTTAAACTATTATGACAATAGTTAACCGAAATGTGTTTCTGTAGCATTGTGGGTATACAGGAGTAAAATATGGGGTACATCGTGTTGTGGGTATTTTATAGTGGACTATATAGTGAATAAAATTAACCGTGGAGAATTCGAACACCACTACAAAATGGTGAACACACTATATAGTGCATTATTTCCGTGATAGGGAACAGTTTCTGTATGGTGGACAGGTAACATAACTCTACTGAAGTGAGTAAAACAGCTGATGTATCAACTCTTACATTTTTACCCCCGCCAAGGAGCTTATGTTTTCAGCTCGGTTTGTCTGTTTGTTTTTCTGTCAGCAGGGTTACAGAAAAACGTCTAGTCTAATTTTCGTGAAACTGTTGAAGCACTGATGTGACTAAACCGTACATCTTTTACCTGGTAGTGAAGCGCATTAAATTCAGCAGCTTAGCTGAGCCAGCACAAACTTGAGACGCGACACTGGGAAGAAGCAGGGAGAAGACTTGATTTGTATTCAAGGAGACTCCCCTATCCGGTCACAAATCGGAGGGAGATACCAGAACTGAAATTGCATTTGAGCACAAGTCGGTGGACGCCGAGGCACAAAAACGTACGTGACATCTCGCGTTATTGTTGCTCTTCCCACACGTGTCGCTGTCAGTTCGTATCGGGACTGGAAACGTCCTGATGTAGATGTGAAGTCAGCCACAGGAATTAGATATGAGCGGTAACGCTGATCTGAGCAGGAAGGCCTGCAGTGGGAATGAGGCTATATGTCTCGTTACTCTCGGGACATCTCTATCGTCGAGTTGCCTTTTTCTATTTCATACTTAATCCACCTGAAACGCTCCTGCGTCTCTCTATTTCTCTGTCGGTTCTCCACCTGTGGCCACCATCTCTCTCTGTCGTTATTGCTTTTCTTTTGCTCTGTTGACATGTCGTTTTTTCCTTTTATCAGCCTGTTTCCCCTCATATCTCCTCTGGTTCTTTGTCCTTTCTAATTAGAGTCCAGTCATCGACACCACGTTGAGTTCATCTAATCTCAAAAAAAGTCCAACTGAATAATGAAGATCCTCATTGCTTTCTCCCTCCTGTCTTTCTCTGTCATTGTTGCCTTCTTTTGCTCTGTCGACTTGTCTTTTTCCTTTTATGTTTCCCTTCATATCTCCTCGGCTACCTCTTCTTTTTACATCTTCGCTGTCTTTTACCTTATCACTTCCTTTCTTTGTCTGGTTCTTTGTCTTTTTCAATCATAGGCCAGTCATAGACACCACGTCGAATTGATCTAATTTCAAAAATGTCCAACTGAAGATGAAGATCGTCATTGCTTTCTCCCTCCTGTCTTTGTCTTTCGGCATTGGTTGCTTGGCTTTCTAAATAAGTAGTAGCCATTCTTTTTGAAAAAATTAAATAAACTTAAAACAGCCAAACATAACAAGCATAACTTGTGTTTAGAAATATGACACGCCGACTGGAGAATAAGGGGGGAAAGGTTAAATAAAAACTTTGGAAAGCATTTTCACTCCAAATTGTCAACATACTGACGCTTGGTCAGGACCCTTGGGCGTCACTTTTGGACGCTCTGGGATTCCTTTTGGCGTCATATTTTGAACAAGCAGGGGGTTTTTTTTGGAAGAAACAACTCGCACATCCAAAAATTCTTCTGTGCAAGTGCGTTGGAAAATATCTTCAACATCAGACTGATCTCATGAAGTGGCGTATGTATGACACGCCAATTCGTATGCCATTTTGGGCATGTTATCAAGACGCATACTCACTTTTTAGCGTGTTTATCAACGGCGTTTGGCCTCCATTGACTTACATTACCTTGTGAATGCGGGAGGTTGTTTGGGTTGGAGGGTGGGTCAAACACAGGACCCACGTTTCCCTCGTGTCCCGCGTGTCACGTTTCCTAAACTCAACCATCGCTTTGTTCGCTGTATACGGTGCTCAAAACGCGTACAGATAACACGCGACTTGGCTTTTGAAAGTAGCGTGTATGTTTACGCGGTCATGATGTGACGTTGCAGACTGCAGTCCGCTGTATACAGCGTAGACATACACGCAAATAGCTCAAAATGCGTACAGATAACACACCACTTGGCTTAAGAAAGTGGCGTGTAGGTTTACACGAAGTCATGATATCACGTTGTCAACGTGTTGTTGAAATGTGCTATACAAATAAAGCAGCCTTGCCTTGGAACAAAGGAAAAAATCCTGCACTCTCACTCACTCTGGCCATAGCACCACCGTTTATTATTACAACGTTTCAGTCCCTCCGGACCTTCATTAAGAGTAAAACCATTTAGTTAGGGTTAGGAAAAGATTGTGGGTGGGGTTGAAAGATGTACTTTTAAGCAACTGAACGGGTTCATATGATGTCGTACAAAAATGTATGCACACCAATTCGCATGATATCCTACGAAATTAGGCGACCGCTAGCTGGTCACGCTAAGCGCGGGACAAGAACGGGACACAAACCTCAGTCTCCTGGTTGAAAGTCCTGCGTTGTTTGACCCTTAGCCAAGTTTTGCTTATGCATGCACACTATGACGGACTGAGCTTTTAATTTTTCATGAAATGCAACAATTTTTTGAGTGTTACACTCAAAAAGTGTACAACACGTTCCCATCGCGACAAAAAGTGATGCTTGGTCAGGTGCCTTTGGCGTTCGTTATTGACACAAAAAGTCTCCTTTGGCGTCATATTTAGACGAGCTTGGTCGGGACTCTTAGCGTCACTTTTTCCGCTCTGGGTCGGGACGTACTTTTAACTGACATGCGGCACAACAACGGGACAGTTAGGTTTATGAAAAGATGGTGGGTGGGGTTACAAAATGTACGTTGGGACACGCGGGACAAGAACGGGACACGAACACTGGTCTCCTGGGTGAAAGTCCTTGTCATGGTTAGCGAGGATGGTGGACCCAAATGCAGAGAGCAGGCGAAGGAGTAATGAGCACGAGGATTTATTAAACACAAAAACAGGAGCAAACCAAAGGCGGTCCAAAAATGGAGCAGGCAGAAAACAACAGAACAGGCTACGACGTGCTGACAGGAACAAAACCAGACACAAACAATGATCCGACGAGAGACAAGGGAAAACAGAGAGGCTAAATACACAAGGTAACGAGGGAACGAGAGGCAGGTGACACAACAGGTGGAACAAATCAAAAAAAGGCGGGAAACAAACAAAGACAGGAAGAAAGCTAGACAAGACAAGGGAGACAAGACAGACTACAAAATAAAACAGGAAACAAGCACAATACAGAACAGAAACCGACTACAAAAATAATACACACCACAAAATACCAAAACCCTGACAGTACCCCCCCTCAAGGGACAGATCCCAGATGGCCCAAAAACAGAACAAAAGACAACCCAGGGAGGGCGGAGGGGGACCGGAGGAGGGCCAAACAGGTCAGCAAACAAGTCAAGTGGGGCTAGGGAATGGAGAGACCACTCGGGACAGGGAACAGGAAGGCCCCGGGACAGGGACAGAGAGGCCTCGGCAACAGGGAACAGAGAGGCCTCGGCAACAAGGAGCAGAGAGGCCTCGGCAACAAGGAGCAGAGAGGCCTCGGCAACAAGGAGCAGAGAGGCCTCGGCAACAGGGGGCAGAGAGGCCTCGGCAACAGGGGGCAGAGAGGCCTCGGCAACAGGGGACTGGGAGCAGAATCGAAGGCAGAAACCTTCAGGCGGCCTGCGACGAAGGCAGAACCCTTCTGGCCACCGGCGACGAAGGCAGAATCTCTCTGGTGGCCGTACAGGATGTCAAGGGCACCAAGATGACTGGCGGCGAAGGCGAAGCCTCTGAAGGACGGCGATGAAGGCGAAACCCCTCTGGAGGGCGACAGCGAAAGCAGAATCCTTCTGGAGGCCGGCGGCGAAGGCGAAACCCCTCTGGAGGCCGTCTGCGAGGGCGAATCCCTTCTGAAGACCGGCGGCGAAGGCGAAGCCTCTCTGAAGGACGGCGATGAAGGCGAAACCCCTCTGGAGGGCGACAGCGAAAGCAGAATCCTTCTGGAGGCCGTCTGCGAGGGCGAATTCCTTCTGAAGACCGGCGGCGAAGGCGAATCCCCTCTGGTGGCCAGACAGGCTCAGCAGATGAAGGGGCAGCTGGGCTTGAGACAGGCGACGGGTCAGCTGGGCTGGAGACAGGCGACGGGTCAGCTGGGTCAGTGTCTGCCAACAAGGTAACAGGATCAGTAACAGACAACAAGACAACAGGGTCAGGAGTCGGCAACTCCGCCGACAGGGTAACTGGAGCATTAGTCGGCCGGACCACCGACAAAACACGGGGAGCAGGAGTCGGCCGAACCGCCGACAACACACGGGGAGCAGGAGTTGGCCTGACCGCCGAGAGGACACGAGGGGCAGGAGTCGGCCTGACCGCCGACAGGACACGAGGGGCAGGAGTCGGCCTGACCGCCGACAGGACACGAGGGGCAGGAGTCGGCCTGACCGCCACAGGCAAAGTCTCATGGGGGCAGAACAAAGGCAAAGTCACTAGGGAGGTCTCTGGGACTCCAGAGACCAACAAAGCCTCAGGGGCAGTCTCTTGGACGCCGGAGACCGGCAAGGCCTCTGGCTTGCCCGTAGACGTGGACTCTGGGAGAGCTGTCGACATGGACTCTGGAAGAGCTGTCAACGTTGACTCTGGGAGAGTGGTCATCGAAGACTCTGGACGACTGGAAGACTCTAGCAGAGCGGTCATTGGAGACTCTGGACGACTGGAAGACTCTAGCAGAGCGGTCATCGAAGAGTCTGGACGACTGGAAGACTCTAGCAGAGCGGTCATCGGAGACTCTGGACGACTGGAAGACTCTAGCAGAGCGGTCATCAAAGACTCTAGACGACTGGAAGACTCTAGCAGAGCGGTCATCGTAGATTCTTGAAGAGCGGTCATCGACGACTCTTGAAGACTGCACGTCAGTGGCGGTTCTGGGCGGCTGCACGTCAGCGGCGGTTCTGGAAGGCTGCGCAGTGCTGGGAAACTGGGCAGCTTGGGGACACTAGGAAACTCGGAAACATTAGGAAACTCGGGAACTCTAGGAAACTCGGGAACACTAGGAAGCTCGGGGAAGCTAGGAAAGCTGCTAGCAAGCCTGGGATCTGGGAGAGTGCTAACTAGCCTGGACTCAGGAGGGCTGCTAGCTAGCTTGGGCTTAAGGGGGCTGCTAGCCAGCCGGGGCTCAAGAAGGCTGCTAGCTAGCCTGGATTTAGAAGAGCTGCTAACTAGCCTGGGCTCAGGAAGGCTACTAGCTAGCCGGGGCTCAGAGAGGCTGCTAGCTAGCCTTGTTTCAGGAGGGTTGCTAGCTAGCCTGAATTTAGGGGGCCTGCTAGCTAGCCTGGGCTCAGGAAGGCTACTAGCTAGCCGAGACTCAAGAAAGTTGCTAGCTAGCCTGGATTCAGGGGGTTTGCTAGCTAGCCTGGATTTAGGAAGGTTACTAGCTAGCCGGGGCTCAGGGAGGTTGCTAGCTAGCTTGAATTCAGGAGAGCTGCACGTCAGCCCGGAGTCAGGAGAGCTGCACGTCCACCCGGAATCAGGAGAGCTGCACGTCAACCCAGGGTCAGGAGAGCTGCACGCCAGCCCGGGAACAGAAGGGTTGCACGTCAGCTCGGGAACAGAAGGGTTGCACGTCAGCTCAGGCTCAGGAACACAGGTCAACTCAGGCTCAGGTACACAGGTCAACTCAGGCTCAGGTACACAGGTCGGCTGAGGCTCAGGACAAAAAACAGGCATGGAGACGGGGAGGCGAAACTCCTGTGCTGTGGCCTGCCAACGTACCTCCATAAGGTGCCTAGCGAAGGCGGGGTCCTCCTCATGGAGGGAGCGGTAAAACCCAATCAAAAGTTTTCCATCCGAGTCCAGTGGATGAAAAACTGGCTTGAATTCTGCTGGGTCCATAGTTGGTCGGATCATTCTGTCATGGTTAGCGAGGATGGTGGACCCAAATGCAGAGAGCAGGCGAAGGAGTAATGAGCACGAGGATTTATTAAACACAAAAACAGGAGCAAACCAAAGGCGGTCCAAAAATGGAGCAGGCAGAAAACAACAGAACAGGCTACGACGTGCTGACAGGAACAAAACCAGACACAAACAATGATCCGACGAGAGACAAGGGAAAACAGAGAGGCTAAATACACAAGGTAACGAGGGAACGAGAGGCAGGTGACACAACAGGTGGAACAAATCAAAAAAAGGCGGGAAACAAACAAAGACAGGAAGAAAGCTAGACAAGACAAGGGAGACAAGACAGACTACAAAATAAAACAGGAAACAAGCACAATACAGAACAGAAACCGACTACAAAAATAATACACACCACAAAATACCAAAACCCTGACAGTCCTGTGTTGTTTGACCCATCCACCACCCCAACCTGCCTCCTTACGCAGATTTGCCATCTTTCGTACTACTCGCTACCGTTGTCTCTCTTAATGCTACATCATCTTACAGCGCCGTGGTCAAGCTGCCGCTATACCCAGAGCCCGTACAGACGCCAAAGGGTGATTTTTGCACCCGTATGCGACGCTGAGAGCCACTGACCAAGCGTCAGTATGTTGAAGAGTTTGGAGTTGGTTTTAACAGTTTTATGTTATAATAGTCAGCTATAGATGAGCTGTGTCTAGTGACACAATTATCATGGAGTCCTGCTTTTAAATTTTGATTCATGAATACAGAAGTCAGTCGACATAACAACTGCATTAATTAAATAAAACTGTGAACAGTCAACATGACATCATGACTTCGTGTAAACATACACACCCACTTTCTTAAGCCAAGTGGCATGTTATCTGTACGCATTTTGAGCTATTTGCGTGTATATCTATGCTGTATACAGCGGACGTAAACATACATGCCACTTTCTAAAGCCAAGTGGCGTGTTATCTGTACGCATTTTGAGCGCCGTATACAGCGGACGGGTTGGGTTTAGGAAAAGAAGAACCGGTTGGGTTTAGGAAAGGAAGAAAGTAATGGTTGAGTTTAGGAAACGTGACACGCGGGACACGATCCCCGGTCTCCTGGGTGAAAGTCCTGTGTTTGACCCATCCTCCACCCCGACCAACATCCCCTTTCATACTACTCGCTATGGCGTAAATTCACACGCAATCGCAAGGTAATGTAAGTCAATGGAGGCCAAACGGCGTTGATAAACACGCTACAAAGCGAGCCTGCGTCTTGATAACACACCAATAATGGCATACGAATTGGCGTGTCATACATACGCCACTTCATGATTAATGAATCCCAACCATATGTTTTTCAGAAGCAACGTGTGGGTTGATCAACATACTCATTAGTTCGTTCCTATGTGGGCGAAGCAACGCAACATTTTCTACCAGTGTTTCTCTGCTGTTCCCACAGAAGTACGGTTAACTTCATATGGAAATTAAGTTTCTTTATGTTTCTTGGGCAAAAAAATAAAATAAAAGCCTTTCTCTTCTCATATCTGTCTTCTGATTGCATCATTACTTATTAGCCACAAACTCAAACTTGAATTAAATGAGAACGTGGAGCAATGTGGATGGATGGTGAGGATTGTCATAATGCATCACTCTCCCCCCTCTCCTCCCCCTCTCGCCCTCTTCCCACATCTAATTTTCTCTGCTGTCTATTATTATCTCTCTTCTCATCACCTCTGCTCAGCCATCTGCCCATCTGCTCATCGCTCACTTTTTTTTTCTTTTTTTCCGAACACTTCAATCGGTATCTATTGTCTAATTTATACATGCTTTAATAGTTTCTTTCTGACTTTGTCTTCCCATAAATCTGTAAGATCATTATCATGTGTATGATGTGGAAGGGAACTTCATGCAGTCCAGGCAAGGGCGTAGGTTTGGTTTCAACATTGGACACACACACACACACACACACACACACACACACATTATAACCGTGGAAAAATGTGAGCGTCAAACACTTAATTTCCTGCATTGTGGTGAATTTTGTATGCAACAATTTGTGTAGCACAGGCAGACACAATTATTGTTTTAAATATAACTTTCTATACAGTTGTTTTGGAGCTCCCTCCATGCTCTCACGATTTCAGAAATTACAGATGGGTCAAGTTGCCATGTTAATCTGAGGTTGGCACATAATATTCTAAGAATTTGTGGACCTAAGAAAAAGATAAAATGGGACAAAGAAGGTTGAGAAAGTCCAACTGAAAGTAAAGTTTTAGTTGCTGAGGATTCAGTTAAAGTCCTTGCATAAAAGCTTGGCAATCATCCGACTGAACCTGGGTTGTTGGAGTTGAAGCCGCTCTCAGAGTAAATCTGCATCCTCTTACTTTGCAAGCACTATTGAAATGTCAAACTATATACTTCCTGTTTCTAGTCGTGTCTCCTCGTAATCCTTTCACCCGGGGAAGAGGATTACTCACTTCTCAAGACATTAGCATACGTAGACGTCATGCCCGTTCCACAACGTTTCACTCAGACTCTGCTCAGTGTATACATCCGGACTCAGACACAATAACGCTCTGGCGAAAACTTTATCTCCACTGCTGTTTTTTGAAACAACCCGGGACAGTGATGGATGTCATTTCTCTGCAGGAGAAGAATCGATGCAAAGACTCTGGAGACTCATCCAGACACAGACAATGACCGCAGCGAGAGAGACTCATTGTGAGTCTCTCTCGCTGCGCCCTGATTATCAATCAGACACAGCTGAAAAAAAAAATCGATTCCACATCTGTATATCAGCACGTGCAGTGATTCTAAAAAGAAATGTTGTTGACCTTTGGTTAATCAATACGAGGATATGAAACTCACTTTTCTTGTCTCACCTGGGAGCCTCACAGTCCTCGACACCCAGGAAACTTTGAGGACACTTCACACAAGAGATCTTTACATCTGGAATGAATTGGTCTCGCATTTTCAGACCCTCCTCCACAGCGCTGCGGAGGAGGGTCTAACTAGTCCACACAGCATTCCGGCATGGGAGATAAATGTGCTCTGGTTTTTGGCAATTTCTTTAAACCAATCACAATCATCTTGGGCGGTGCTAAGCACCGTACGGAGCAACGGTGCCTCTGCAAAATAGTCTCGGGAAGGAACTTGTTTTGGTGGAACATGTGTACGTTCAAAAGTAGTTTTAGTCGTGCAACAGAAAACTCAGATTGGACAGATAGTCTAGCTAGCTGTCTGGATTTACCCTGCAGAGATCTGAGGAGCAGTTAACCATAGTCCTCAGAAATCCACCAGAGGTTAGAACGTCAACACAAAGAAAGAGGAAGGGGACGGACATCCGGCACCGGAACAATCCCGGAAGTGGAACGTCATGGATATAGACTAGGAATGAAGATGTTCATTCAGTTTATACTGCAAAGTGTTTGTTAATTTTAGAAAGATGCCATTTAAACTCTGCACGCACCACATAAAAAACCCTCCAAGACGCCTTAAAGTGTGAGGGTCTGGGTATCATTGGATAATCAATAATTAATTTGTTATTAGGAAAAAAAACCGTATATCTGTTATTTGTTTCAAAACGAAAAATGACAAAAAAAAACATTACTGGTGTCAGAAATGAAAACAACAACCGAAAAATCAATCAAAAATGGCCCGTTTTTAGTGTTTGCCATTTCCTTTAATCATTATTTCTTTTCGATTTAAAAAAATGAAAAACAATTACTTGTATCAATTAAAACAAAAGTCACTTGGGTTGTTTTGTTTTTTGAACATCATTGAAAATCAAGACAGGAGACCCGGAGGTAAAAGTAAACGTGTCCGAATAAAAGCAAATGGGAGTATGTCCACTTTTGATTCAACGCATTCTCATGAAGGAGTCTGTATGATATCTGACTGGGGTTAGACATTAGATGAGTCTAAATTCAGCAGTAGGATTAGGGTTAAGATCCCGGTGACCTCCCCACACGTCCAACGACTACATAGTTGAAATGGAGGTCAAAGGTATGCACGGCCGCATGTCACTCAGGTCCTCTTTACTGTATGCCATTGAACCCAATAAATGAGAAAAGAGGGTTAGGGTTAGATGATTTTTAATTCAGCGGTAGGGTTAGGGTTAGATGATTCTTAATTCAGCTGTAGGGTTAGGGTTAGATGATTCTTAATTCAGCTGTAGGGTTAGGGTTAGATGATTCTTAATTCAGCGATAAGGTTAGGGTTAGTTGATTCTTAATTCAGCTGTAGTATAGGGTTAGGGTTAGATGATTCTTAATTCAGCGATAAGGTTAGGGTTAGATGATTCTTAATTCAGCTGTAGGGTTAGGGTTAGATGATTCTTAATTCAGCTGTAGGGTTAGGGTTAGATGATTCTTAATTCAGCTGTAGGGTTAGGGTTAGATGATTCTTAATTCAGCGGTAAGGTTAGGGTTAGTTGATTCTTAATTCAGCTGTAGTATAGGGTTAGGGTTAGATGATTCTTAATTCAGCTGTAGGGTTAGGGTTAGATGATTCTTAATTCAGCTGTAGGGTTAGGGTTAGATGATTCTTAATTCAGCTGTAGTATAGGGTTAGGGTTAGTAGTATGGTGTGGAGGACTTGTTGCAGATTTCTACTTGAATCACAAGTCAACGCAGGCGGCATCGAGATTAAATAAATCAGGTTTAATGAACGATTTAACCTAAAAAAAAATAAGTTGTTGCGTAAAATCCTATTTATAGGAATGATGAAGTGAATGAAACAACAAACACACACGCCTCACGTTTCCTTTAACTGTCGTGGTTGGAGTCCAACGGTTTCCTGCACCTTCTCCCCTCGCCACCCTAAACTTTCCTCTCTCTCTCTCTCTCTCTCTCTGTTTACTTCTCTCCCATGAGGGCACGGAAGCCAAAAATAGTCTTGGTGAAAAGCAAAGTAAGTGTCCCTCGCACGGCCCTGCCGTTGCATCTGTCAAACCGCTGTCCTGCCCTCTGAAAATCTGACACACTGTCATTGAAACATCTTTCCATTTTGCGGCGTAATTGCAGGAAGCTTTGGGCTGAGAGAAAGAGAAGGGGGGGGGCGCATTAGTGAATTATGGGAGACAATTGGATAGCCTTTTTCTTTTAGTGCTGAGCCCAATAAAGAAACGTAATGGGTATCTTCGGTGGAACGCTGTGCTAATGTAATAGCCTGATCTCTGTCCCAGCAACAGCTCATGAGCCTGCTGATTATTTGCTAATTAACTGGCAGTAAATATGAATGGGAAAACCATTATGCAAAAAAAAAAAGAAGCTAAAAAAAAAAAACAGCAAAGAATATGACTTAAGCATTTTTGCTGCGTAACTGTTCTCTGTTTACTGTGATTGTGTAATTATGTGAAAGCCCCAATAACATGTAGGCTATAAAATGTTTTCACAGTGTAGCAAAAAAAAAAAAAAAAAAAAAAAAATGCTCTCTCTCTCTCCCAGGAACGCTCTGACAAGTTGAGCATTATGCGACGTCCCGGGAGACTCAGAGAAATGGGCCAATTTGCAAAAGCAATAGCGCTCCAGTCGCGAATAAATCACAGAAACCTGAAAGGTATCAAGAGTTGGGAGAGGGTTGCCAAGGGGGGGAATGATTATAGGATTAACGTTTGGGGAAAGTGTGTGTTTTTTGCACCATCCATCACAGAAGCGATTAAAGTCATACAAAACCTACAACAAGAAGTGACAACGGGAGGAAATTAGAAGGCTCTGGGCAGCAGACGTCCACGCCGAAGTTATTTAGGAAAGACGATTTCAGCTGGAATGAACTGCGTCTCTGTCCACCTGGTGCTCTGTCACCTCGGCTGTGGATGGGTCGCTGCGTCACACTTTATAAACGCTTCTGTTGGTAAAGTTCAAATGAGAAAACCTGCGTGCATTTGGCCAAACATTGACTTAGACTCAGTGTTAGGACTGGGTACCGAATTCAATACTTTAGAGGCACCGACCGGATTGCTTTTAACGTACCCAGTATACAGAAATGCCTCGTCATACGATACCCAATTTCAGTACCTAAGGAGTAAATCTCATCAGCGTCAGTGAGCCAGTAAGCTTGCAAATTGTTCTCCCACTGTCTTCATTATTCTGAAACGAGAACACAAAAAATATGATTTTCACTCCTGCCACCTAAACAGACGCAGAAACTGTCAGATGTTTCTATTTTTAAGTGAGGCTACGTAACACAGGTGGGGTAGAAATTTGCATTAGCATTACTAATCTATAGACCTAGTTTTGTTACACTATGCTGGAGTAGAGTTCACACAATGAACGGTGATATTTCCCCCAGTAATAGAACTTTTGCTCCATTGAGTTGCCGGTGCGGTCAGAGAGACTGACGGGAAATGATACAAAGTTGAAGTTATTTTAAAACTAGGGCTGGGTAACGAATTCAATACTTTTTAGGGGAGTGTGCCTATGTTCCCACAGCCCTATGTTCCCACATTTCTAAGATTTATTTTCAAAATTAGACCCTATGTTCCCACAGTTCCCACATTTCTAAGAATATTTTCAAAATTAGGCCCTATGTTCCCACAGTTCCCACATTTCTAAGATTTATTTTCCAAAATTAGGCCCTATGTTCCCACATTTCCTTTTTCATAAATTTGTATCAGATTTTATCCCCCTTTCTCCCAATTTGGTAGCCAATTACACCCAACCCATTATCCAGTAGCAATGGACTACAGATGGAATGAAAAATCTTAGAAATGTGGGAACATAGGCCTGACCCCCTTTTTTAGGCACCGTCCGAACTGACTTTAGAGTATCGAAAAATGCCTCGTCATTCGATACCCAATTTCATTACCTAAGGAGTGAATCTCATCAGCGTCAGGGAGCCAATAAGAACGCAGCATGCTTCTACCAAGATCTAATAATGTCTGTGATTGGCTGTCTAACGTCACACGTCGTAGAGACACGCAGGAAAAACTCTACGTTACGCACAGAGACGGCTCACGTAGTAGGAGCTGAATGATACATAAAATGATTTGTAAAACTTGTATTGAAAGAAGTATCGGTTAGGAACCGGTATCAAGTCACGGTATTGGTATCGTTATTTTTTTTAACGATACCCAGCCCTACTCGTTGTGCAAAGGCCTTTCCTCTGAGGACCATTAAAGGGTTCAGTGTGCCTGCACAAAGTGTCGTCCCAACACATTTTCATCCAAATATAGAAACCTTTTTATTTTACAATTTCAGCAAAAATATCATACAATTCCAGTTTAATTATACAGTTTTGTAAAATATCTAAATACACTTTTACGTTGCAATGTCAGTAGAAAAAAATATTGGATATTTTTTTTTTGTATGAGATACAAAATGTACACTCCCCTACATATCCAAACTCACACGTGTGTAAAAAAGATTTCTCTACACCGCTCGCCGAATTGTAGTCCGAAAATTCACCACTTAAATGAAAAGTATTTTTAAAACAGCAACAAAAAAATGGCAGCGCATTTACCGAGCCCTCGCTCCAAAAACTGTGGCAACGTATTGTGAACACAACAAAGAAAATGTGTTTGTATACTTGGAACTGGATCTTCACGCTGTCGAATGCTGATCGAGGAGATTTTCATGTCGATGATTCACAGTAGCAAGAATTTTTAATACGTTACAATAGCTGGAATAAAGCAAATGTAAACAGTAACCATTACAGTTTCCAGTTCAGGCCAAAGATTTGCGAAGAGACTTGTCTTTTCTTTGTTCTCTTATCTTTTCTCCTTTGTATTGTCTTCACTGCATGAACTGCTTTGATGCCTTGTCATCATCTGTGCTTGCGCTTGCTTGTGTCTGCTTCAATTGTGTGCCGCACGATTGTATGTCTTACTCCATTTTGCTTAGGACTGCTGTAATTATACACGTAGTCATTTATATTTTTAGGATGCCTATTTACAACCGGTCGAGGACTACAGCTGGAAATTAGGAGTGATGTAAAAATATCGTGATATTTGATTTTCTCCATATTGCCCAGCTCTACTTCAAATGATATATCCAGCTACAAAAAAGCCTGAAAGTCAGAAGTACAGAGAGTCGTTTCTATGCGTGATGATGATACACCGTCTCGTCGCATCAGTGTGAGCTGGCAGGTTTCAGACAGCTGCAGACCGACGCGTTGCAAGTAGTTGCAAGTTTCAACTCGTCTCGTTGCGAATCTTTGGTCTGAACTGGGCTTAAGACTCGAGCCAAGTTACTGTCTGATGTCAAAAAAACATGTCAAGTGCAATGGAAAGGACAGGTACTATGTACCCTGATAACCAAAAAAAAAAAAAAAAGAATAAAAGAAGAGTTCACAATTACAAACTCTACTTCAAGGGATACAGTTAGCAACATGTTGGGCAATACTTTTCAGCCGGAGTGATCGATTAAGGTCTATTTCTGCAGTGACTGTTGCTCAAAGCTCAGATGATGGGAGTTTGTGTAGAACACAGTAATGGCACTGATGTTCATTCACGCTTTGACATCAATTAAACCATTAAACCAGTGCTGCATTTCAGCCCAACATGTTGCCCTGTGTATTCAGCCCTCTACACGAGTACAGTGTTCGTATTAAACAGTTACAATGAAGTCCTGGGATTGGACAGGACGTTGACACACATCGCCCCGAATAACAGTGTTTAAAAGTGGACGAAGGATAGGACGAAGTGCAGGAAACGCAGGAGGAATCCGGCTGTGGAAAGGTTTAGATGGGTGTTCAGTTTGGTCCTGTAGCAGAAACATCGGCGACTCAGGCTACATTTACATCGCTACGTTTTGGTTTTTAAGCGGAGCCAAAAGCGATCTCCGTGCACACAAGTGTTTTTATCTCCAATAGAAGAACTAATCTCCATTTAAACTAACACGCCCAAACCTCGTATCTCATCAACATTCTGGTATACAGGAGATACAGAAGATATTAGTTTTCAAACCAAAACGTAGCGATGCAAACGTAGCCTTAACCATCTGACAATGTAGAAGCTGTCCAGGCGTGGAGCTAGAACGCTAGGGGAGAAAAGACACAGAAACCCCAAAATATATTTAAAACTCTACGCCCATCTATCTGGAGTGCAAAGTCAGGATTGTGACCATACTGAATAAAAAGGTGACTGACGTAATATCACTTAGCTTTTTCCATTTTAGTGCTCACCTATGTCTCGGCTGTATGGATTTCTAAGGTTTAAATTAAGTGTCTATTTTCCAGAACTTGTTCTACTTATAATTGGAAAAACGATATAAACATCATTCTCCAACTCTGCAAAAATGTATCGCTCAAGTGTGCCGACTGACGAGAAAACATTTCATTTTGTTGGAGAGTTGATAATGACGAAAATCTGCAACTTCAATCCAGATTTATTTTGCAATTCATAGGGCTGGCTTAAAATAATCGATTCTCCAATTACAAGCGATCTTTGTTTAACAGATCTGATACTGATTCATAAAATCCAGAAATGGATCTTTTAATATCTGCCTTTTCACCGTGGATGTGTGAGTAAAAAGTCTTTTTGGCGGTCAGTTCTTAATATAAACATTAACCTGGTGCAAGATCTAATAATGTCTGTGATTGGCTGTCTATTGTTACACGTCGTAGAGACACGCAGGGAAAACTCTACGTTACGCACAGAGACGGCTCACGTAGTAGGAGCTGAAAGATAAATGAAAAGATGTGTGCCGTAATGTGTAATGTTGTACTTTGTTTTTGTTTTACAAGATTTTTTCCGATATTTGGAACCGATGTACATTTCACTGTAAATGCATATCGGTTCCAAATATCGGTTATCGGTTTTATTAACTACTGAAGATCGGTATCGGCCTTGGAAAAAACAGTATCTGTCGATCCCTAGCTGAAACATTTCAACTCGAGCGATCAAACTGACGCGAGTAACGCGCAACATAGGTGAGCACAATATCTGGAAGTGATGATTCAAACCGGATTGGAGAACGGCGGCAGCAAAAACATCACGCTTAGCAGAAAATTAAACCATCATCAGGTGAAACAAACAATAAAAAAACATTAAAAACAAAAGAAAAACAAAAGGGATTCAAACTAAAGTGGTGTACTGGAACAACAACCATTCCCTTTCCCGTAAAAAGTACATTGGATTGAACAGGTGGGACAAAAACAACAAACAGCATCGTGATTGGACCAGAGCGGAGGTCTTCTTGGGGCTAGAGGTGACTCCTCAAGGCAGGAGGAAAACGAGGTTGGGGAAAAAAAAAAACAGAACAAAGAAGTCTCTTCAGCTTTATTCACAGCCAGCAGTTACGTGTGTGGGTCCGTTTAGAGAAAGCCGTACGAGAGTCACAAAGCCAGCAGCGCCGTCCGCGTCCCGCACCAGAGTCCAGGTCCGATTCATGTTCTCCTCGAATCGTCCCCTCTGCTGATGTGGATGTTTAGGACCACGCACGCACGCACGCACGCACACACACACACACACACACACACACACACCTACATCTAGTCTCCTTCCATCAAGGCACTAAGATTTCATTCAAGTTTATCAAAAACACAAGTGCTTTATGCATTTTAAACCCATATTAGCCTGGATCCTGGAGCTACGTCGGCGAGCCTATCGCAGTCATCGTTCCGTTGGTCCCTCCTCCTGCTCACACCGTGCGCTAAAGTGATGTGTCAAGCCGGGCAGGCCGGCCAATCAGGGGCAGTCGGCCTGCCGGCCTGCCAGTCACAAGGCAACGGATCCAGCGAGGCAGGCAGGCGTTTGCAGTCCTGCCTGCTCTGCTGCTGTGCGCTGTGACGTGACCCCCGCACTCGGCAGCCTGTGATGGAGTCGTTCCGGTAGAGCAGCAAAGGGTGCACAGAAAGCACTGGGGAGTCTCTTAAGAGGTGTGACAGCAGCTGCTGGCGTCACCGCCATGACAAACAAGCCCTTTGCCAGCCAGAGTTTGCCCGTCCTCTGTGACAGTAAACTGAATATCTTTGAGTTGGGGACACAACGAGACATTTGAGGACGTCATCTTGGGCTTTTTGGGAAACACTGATCCACGTTTCACCAATTTTAGAGACCAAACAACTAATCCATTCATCAACTTTGAGAATAACCGTCAGCTGCGGCCCTGGAGAGGAGAAACTAGAAGCCAAGGCGGGCAGAGACACCGGGGGAGGAAACAGCGGGTGGATGAGGGTTGTAAAGGTGATTTTCAGAGTGGTTCTGCTTGGCTTCACCCAGGTGTCAGGATGACTTTGGCTCAGCAGGAACACCCCCCCCCCTCCTCCCCCCCTCCCCCTGGGGAGGTTGTCAGCGTTGGAGAGACATAAAGGGATTTGAGAGGGGAACGGAGACGGTGGGCAAAGGTGCAGTCATGCAGGCAGAGACGGGACGCGGAGCAGAGACACGAGGGGGAAAGAGATGGAGACGGAGGATAAAGGCAGAGAGACAGAGAGGGTAGGGAAGGCAGGAGACAGAGGCAGAGCACATCTGAAATAGACAAAAGGAAGGAGAGAAGAGAGGAGAGGAATGTCACGGGGCCAGAGGGAATCTGCGGATGCAGAATTCCGCCGAGGTTGCCGAGATTTTGCTGCAGATTTGGAATGTGTTCAAATTAAACTCCGAATGTTAACACATCTCCGCCACGAGGCGGAAAAAAAGCATTCCACCAAATACTGAAATCCGCAGATTCCGTTTGGGCCTGAATCAGCGGCAAAAAGAAAATCAGAAAGTGCGACAGAACAAAAACACAACTCGCACACAAAATCCCCCTTTAAACACAAACCCATCCCATCAGGCGTCAACTGTAAATGATGTGAAGTTCCCACCACGGTATCCCATCATGCATCAATCCCCCCCCCCCCCAGAGAGAAACGGGGAGTCAGAGTGAATGTGAAACTCTTCCCAGCAGCAGCAGCAGCAGATCCACGGCTGCGTGCGTCAGGAGTCCGGGTGAGTTACGCGGACGCCGCGGCGCCTCAGTTGGCGCCCCCGCGGTTGAAGTGCTCCAGCACGGTGGCGTTGGTTCTCTCAAACAGCCACTGCTGGCTGGCCGAGGACGCGTCGCACGTGTTCATGAAGACTCGCCGCTCGCTCGGGCTGCTGTCGATGCAGCTGTTACTGACCGCGTGGTACAGACTCTTATCCTGCAGGACGGAGGGAGACACAGGGAGGAATTTCTTCAATGGTTATTTGTTTAAGAACAAGTATGTAGCACAGACCTACGCCACACACCACAGCATTTAGTGTCACAACACAGACTAATACAGAAAAATCACCAAACAACAGGAGCATCAGATTATCAGCTCCCTCTTCAAAGGAGCATTTTTAAGTTCAGTAGGTAACGAAATCCACATATCGGTCGGACCCGAACCTGCGGCCGCTGTGTCAAGGAGTAAACCTCTATGTATGAGCGTGCACTCTACGAGGTGAGCTACCCAGACGCCCAATTTCAAATTTTGAACCAGAAAAACATCCTGATTGGAGAATAATAATCTAAAACCAGGGTAGATTCTGGTTTGAAATGTGCAATACTTTGTAGAGTGATTAAGTGAACTTGAAGTCATTTATATTTAAAGTGCTCATATTATGCTCATTTTCAGGTTCATAATTGTATTTAGAGGTTGTACCAGAATAGGTTTACGTGGTTTAATTTTCAAAAAACACCATATTTTTGTTGTACTGCTCATTGCTGCAGCTCCTCTTTTCACCCTGTGTGTTGAGCTCTCTGTTTTAGCTACAGAGTGAGACATCTCACTTCTGTTCCATCTTTGTTGGGAGTCACACATGCTCAGTAGCTAGGTAAGGACTACTAGCCAGTCAGAAGCAGAGTATGAGGGCGTGTCCTGACAGTACCTAGGTAAGGACTACTAGCCAGTCAGAAGCAGAGTATGAGGGCGTGTCCTGACAGTAGCTAGGTAAGGACTACTAGCCAGTCAGAAGCAGAGTATGAGGGCCCTGACAGTACCTAGGTAAGGACTACTAGCCAGTCAGAAGGAGAGTATGAGGGCGTGCCACCCTAGCAGCGAGGCGAGCATTATAACATGTTACAAAGTTTGTGAACAGTGTTTTCTGTTGGAGATGGTAAGTTCCTTTGGGGTGGACTTTGGGCTTTTTAATTTTTTGTAAACCTATTACATGCATATGCAATAGAGGAAAGGGAAAACTCCAAAAAGCATAATATGAGCACTTTAAGCGGTTAGCTTTGTTGTTCTGAAGGGAGGCCGAGAAATGAGATGTTCCGAAAAGAGCGATAACGTGTTTACAGTTTGGGCTTTGACGCCGGTGTTGGTTTTCCTCTGCCGTACCTTTCTGTAGCGCCACAGCTGGTTCCCCTTCATGCCGTGGCAGTCGTACAGGGTGACGGGACTGTTGTGGGACACGGCGTCGAAGCAGACCTTTTTAGTGTGCATGGGGTCGCCCACCCGGATGTCCTCTCTCCAGCCGAACGTGAACACCTGCGGGAGACAAAGGGCAGCCGTCACCTTCTTTCTAGTCACGCATAGCCAGACCCTCCTCCACAGCGCTGCGGAGGAGGGTCTGGCTAGTCCACACAGCGTTCCTGGAAAAACATGCTCTGGTTTACTGGCATTTCTTTAAACCAATCACAATCGTCTTGGGCGGTGCTAAGCACCGTACGGAGCAACAAATCTGCAAAATAGCCTCGGGAGGGAACTTGTTTTGGTGGAAAACACAGCTACTAATAGCCAAGGAGGACACAGAGGATTAAAAAAATATGACGGACTCAGAAGAGGTAATTATCTTCTAGACTTTCTGTGCACAAAAGTCGCCCGATGACACAATCTTCTGAACATAGCTGTCAAACATCGTTATCCGTGTTTGTCTTCGCAGTCGGTCACTTTCTTTTTGGGGATTTTAGTCCTTCAGCTGAACGTGAAGGTCTTTTCTTAGCAGTACAATCGCTGACTGAAACACTTCATGGGTGCTTCTTCGAGTTTTCAGCCATGCCAGAGCGCTTCAGAAGGGGCTGAAGGCGGCAGAGACCCGGCGGTACGTAGCTACGTTACCAGTTTGACAGCCTCAAAATGTAGGTCTATCTACTACTTTTTCCACTCATTAAAAACCCTGATTATTAAAGATACCCCGATCAGCGAATCTGCGTCCACCGACCCACCTAAATAATAGTTTTTCAGATTTAGCGAGAGCCCAGCACCTCTGCTCTGTCCCCGTATGATATGTTGCTTTTTAAATCATGTAACGTTGTTGTATTAATAGACTGTTCATTTTTATGACCAGATACGCGGTCTAGGCTTATCAATGCATCATATGTGGGAGTCATTCTCTAGTTGAGGGTACTTTCACGTCATATTTCACATAATATTTTAAAAGTAGCCTATATCTTTTGTCTTTTTCCGTCAGTTCACTCCAGAGAATCGGTGAAGTATAGCTTTGTTGTTTTTAATGTTTTTAGAACCTTCCGCTGATTAAATCACTTAGGCCTATTCACAAGATGTTATGTTTTTTTTAGTGTTATTACAGTATGTTGGTCTTACCAGTGAAGAATTAGTTTGCTGTGTAAGACAGAACGTGGTCATTCACATCAGACAATCAGACAGGCATCTCTGCAACGCCAAAATCACCTAACTGTAGGTCTACATATTTAATACGGGTTTTGTCACCACCAAATACAATAATTTCTGCAGATAATGTAATACAAAAATGATAAATAAATAAAGTAGGCTATACTTCTTTCTCTAAAATGTCAAGTGTGCAAATATACATAAACCATAAGATAATACTGATACTGATACAGATTTTAAGGTGGAAGAAGGCAGTTCTGGTGATTTTGATGACATGTTTTTCGAAGAAGAGGTTGCTGTCAGAAATAACTCCTGATGGTGTGGATGTGTGAGGAGGGAGACAGAGTGGAGCTATAGATGGTGAAGAATCCTAATGGTGTAGATGTGTGAGGGGGGAGACAGAGTGGAGTTATAGATGGTGAAGCATCCTGATGTTGTAGATGTGTGAGGGGGGAGACAGAGTGGAGCTATAGATGGTGAAGCATCCTGATGGTGTAGATGTGTGAGGGGGGAGACAGAGTGGAGCTATAGATGGTGAAGCAAAAGTTGTGCGATGTTTTGAAGAGGAATTTGGGACCGATGATGATTGCGTCTGATTTGTCACAGCTAAGTTTGAGAAAGTTGGTTTGCATCCATGATTTAATTTCACTGAGGCCAATGGTCAAAGTGGAGTGAGTTGCCGTGGTGATGGATTTGGTTGGAGATGTAGAGCTGAACAACATCGGTAATGGCGTTACATTGTCAGGTGTCATTACATATCAGGAAATTATGACATAGAATAAAATAGTTGCCATACATTAAGTTGTGCAACTTAACTTTGAGAACTACATTTCATGCTGAGAGTGAGCTGTATGGGCCTATACGTAAATATAAGTTATACGCAACCTATTTTTATTCCTATATTTGAAACACAGCTCTGTTACACTTTAGGCTAGTAGATGTTGATCATCGGTTTCTGCGTGAAGGGGAGAGACAGTGAGAGAGGTGCTCAACAATCAGCTGTTTTTCCGAAGTCAGCTCTTTAGGCTGTATTTACATAGATTTTAATCTGCTTTATTGCAATAAATTCTATTGATTTTGTTCTGTGATAGTTTCAATTTTGTCCTTTGTTTTATAGATATTTATAGAGTCACAATTAACATCACAAGAAATGGAGTTGGAGAAAGTGGTTTTGTTTTAAACTAAAGAAAAACCCACAGCTTACTTTTACTGTTTCTAAAAATTTAGATGCTGTGCGAGTTTGGGCCATAAGTTGTGAGATGGGGGGGGGCTCCAAGATTTTGTTCCCAGGGGCCTCTGCATTCTAAATCCGTGCCTGATTGAGTGTAACGGCTTGAATGTAACGGACGCTCATTATTATTAAAACTTTACGCACTAAAGCTTTAAATCTTGTGTTTAAAAGAGATGTTCTGACAAGTTTCTTGGAAATAAGTCATTCAGCATGAAAAACACATAAAAAATGACTAATTGACTGAAGAAATTTTAGTCGACTAAGACCAAAATGACCGATTAGCTGAAGTTAATACTGAATTCCTTCCAACAAGGCCGGACTGTTCATTTCTGAATCTTCACCAGAATTTTAAATCAAGCCTTAAGACTTTGAAGGAGTCCATTTATTAAATTAAATGTATAGTTAGTGATGTTAATCCAACACACTTTTTGTCAAATTCAGCGAATATCTCCTCCACCTAGGTCTCCTTTTTCTGTGCGCACTGAAAAACAAATCTGGTGTTAATACACGGTAAATTCCAGCCAATCAGCAACAGGCAGCGACAGTTGATGGTATAGGGGGGGCAGGTTGTATTTGTTTGGCAGTTGAGTTCAAATATCAACAATCTTTGCCCCGCATCGCGTACCGCCAAGCGGGTAAGCGAACATCTGGAAAGTGTATCTCCTATGGGGAGATTCTGAAGCCATCACCTCCATTGACTGCCATTCATTTTGACGTCACTTTGACAGAGAATAACTTTACATCTGATGCGTTTAAAGACTCTATTTGTCCGTTGTTTATTTCTAAAGAAACACGACAATGTATAAAAGGCTCCATTACCTTGTACCTCACGTTATGGCTCCGTAGCACCCGTTGTTGTAAAAATAGACTAACGATTGGGTCATAACCACAAGACTTTCTGTCACGTAGTAGAGGAATTACCGTATAGTACAGGAGAAGCTCTCAGGCAATCGGGGGGGACGTGGAGGCCTACAGACTCTTGGCACAGCTACCAGAAGACTTACAACTTTCAGAAAGGTTGCTCACGTCACATCTACGTCGTCTCTCTCAGTTGGAGGCTGGGCAGTACGCTCAGCCATCACCGGAAAAGTGCTTCTAATTGACTTCATTGGTCTCTGTCGAAGTCTATGGCGTCGCTGTGTCCATTTCTTGTACCGTCTATGCGTACCGCACCGTTAAATGAGATGTGCGTGCTGCTCACCTGTCCGTGGCTCCAGCTGACCTCGGCCCGGCCCTTCACACAGCTCTCCAGGCGGATGGGACTCCCCGACACAAAGTGTTTACTCTCCAAACACATGCCGCTGCCCGCGTTGCGAATCTGCAACACAAACACACATTACAGCAAAGTCAAAGACAAGACGCAGAGGACGCTCAGATATCTTCAAATTTAAGAAAAATTTGAATAGGAAAATGAACACACAAATATGGAAGGAAAACAGCTGCACTACCATAGCTGTCTGCCTCGCGAGTTCTAGTGTGGGCTACTGCTCCCTGCCGGTGCAAAGTTAGTATTGCCGTTTTCAAAAATCCCTTCACTACGGGAAACAACAACAAACTTCCAGCTAGCGAGCTACACGCTGGAAATGTCAAGTTCTGGAGAAAATAACCCTGCACGCTTCAGAGAGAGAGAGAGAGCGAGAGAGAGAGAGAGAGAGAGAGAGAGAGAGAGAGAGAGAGAGATCTAGGTTATACAGGACATTATTTTATTAGTTTATTTTATAATGTGTAGATATGTTGATTTTTTAAAGATTATTTTTTGGGCATTTTAGGCCTTTATTTTTACAGGACAGCCGAAGACATGAAAGGGGAGAAAGAGGGGGAACGACATGAAGCAAAGGGCCTGCGGCCGTTGCGTCAAGGAGTAAACCTCTCTATATAATATGGGCGCGCTCTCCACCAGGTGAGCCACCCAGGCGCCATTGTAGATTTTTCTTTTAAAGAAACATGCCTATAAAAGTAGTTCTGTCTCCTGTTGTACTGGTTTGCCCTCTAATGGACATAATGCACAAAATTAGATATCCACATATATTCTAACCTTTTTTTTAATATACAAAGGAATATTCAAACGTTATATTTAGTCAATTTTGACAGCCCTAGAGTGAGCAGACACAGGTCCATAACAGTGACTGAGGGCTTTCTTATAAAACCATAATCACGCAGGACATTACGCACAAATACGCAGACTCCAGTTTTAGAATTAGACCCGTAGTGTATTTCGGGAGAAATTAATGAAAATTAATCTCTGATTCCCATTAAATTAATGTGCTGTCTCTCCTCTCTGCAGCCTGGTGCAACACACACACACACACACACACACACAGATATCATGACTACAGCCAACTGGCGAACACTTTCTGGACAGCCTCTTGAGTTATTTTGGAAGAAGCTGTTACTAGTGATCCTGATTTTACGGTCTGATGATAATATTGAAATATCAAAACAAAAAATGTTCAGGATCAGAGTATTTAGAGCTTGGCTTGATTAATGATGAATGTGATATTAAACAAACTGGAATGTACGCCTCGCGGCTGTTTGCCTCCGCCAACCAGTCGTAGTGTACATCCATGTCTGTCCAGACTCATATACAGTATGTAGTGAAGACTGTGAAGGAATTTAATAAAAGGCATGTATTTCTGGTGAAACGTGGATGCTTCACACACAGAAGATCTAGTGTCACTAACTCAGCATCCGGCCAAATGTCTCCCCTTCTGTTGCTGAGTTATGGCGCTGAGCAACGGCCAGAAAAGAAGTTTAACGATAAACTGAGACTTTGTTATTTTTTTATTATTTTTCTGGGCATTTCCGCCTTTAGTTGATTGGACAGCTTAGACATTAAAGGGGAGAGAGAGGGGGAACGACATGCAGCAAAGGGCCGCAGGTCGGATTCGAGCCCTGGGCCTCTGAGTCGAGGAATAAACCTCTATACATGCGTGCGCTCTACCAAGTGAGCTCCCCGGGCGCTCCCAAAAAGTTTTTTTGCTGAACATTACGATGTCACAGCGAAGTTGATCTTTGACCTTTTGGATAATAAATCGATTCAAAGCGTACCGAGACCACCTCATCAAGCAGGTCTCGGTACGCTTGTTTGGTCCGCTTTTGGTGCGCACCTGTGTGCGATTTCCGCCTTCACATCTTGAGATGTTCCGATACCGATACCAGTATGCCTCCGATACTGCCTCAAATGCTGGTATCGGTATAATAAAGTACTGGAGTTCATGCACAAATCCAATACCACATAATTTATGTTTTCTTTGCCGTTATGACTGACTGTCAAACTGGATAATAAAATAAAGTTCTACGGCATTCATTGTTTGTGTTTGTTGATGTTTCACATAAGGTTTAACCCGAGCCAGGCCGACAGCAATGATAGCAATCATATCACATCCATACAGGGATAGTAGTATACAGCTGTTAAAACATAATGAAAAATATGACACACTGGTATCAGATCGGTACTCGGTATCGGCTGATATGAAAGTTCAGGTATCGGAATCGGGAAGTAAAAAATGGTATCGGATCATCTCTATTGACCCAAACGAACCGCACCAAGGGGGAACAACAAACTGGTGTGATTTAACAAACTAAATGAGGACGGAGTGAAAGCCCCCTAAGGTATGAGCTGACTGTACCTCTCCCCACGCGGCAGCAGGGGGCTCCACCGGTGGGTAGTGTTTGGGCAGATCCCAGGCCACCTCCCTCATGAACCACTTGAAGTTCTTGCAGTTGAGGCGGTTCCTCAGCTCCTTCTGGGCCGTCATGTCACCTGCTGACAGGTGGCGGTACTCGGGCCGGCGCTGGTAGACATATTCGGCGTATTCATCCATCCACACTTCCGCCACACGCTTCAGGTTCTGAAATCAGAGTGAAACAGTCTTTGTCAAAGCTAAAGTTTCCATTCCAACGAAACTACAAACAATGAATTCTTTGCAGTAGGCCTGTAACAATTATTACACATTTATCTACTTATTATTATCTATTTTACATAATCGCGGTTTATTTAACAGCAATTAATTGCCAACATTAGCCAAGGTCTTAAGGCGAACGACTGGAAATTGTTGATTTTGTTTAGATATGCTAAATTGTAATTATATAAGTGATTATTGGTCAGACTATATATTTTTATTATATTTTATTGTTAGTTGCTGGCACTTGACCCTAAAATGACAAGGTGGGGGATACAGTTAGAGAAATATTTTATGATAATAAAGAGGCGCGATTTACTTCATAGGCTGTGAACCTGTGTTATTATATTATCTGGGTCACATCACAGGGATATATATAACCAAAAGATCTATCCTGGAATTCATTCACAACTTTAATTTGTTTAAAAAAAGTTAAATTGGACTGAAAGAGAAAATTGCATTGTTAATCCCAATTATTTCTGAGACAATTAATTGTACAGCAACATTTGGAGTTGTTACAGCTCTACTTCGAAGTGCAAACATTAGAGCCACAGTGACAATATTCTTGCGACTGCTAGGAAAGAAAGAAAGAATGGGGGTTTTCAGTTTTCTCATTGTGGTCGGGTAAGGCTCAACAGGCAATTGCTTGGGTTGGGTGCATCATCAATGGATGCAGCGTCTTAAAAAAGGAAGCAGATGATGGTAGTTTCTCCTATAATGAAACATCAACGTGAATGTCAGACTGTCACTGGGTTTGTACTGGATAGAAACCAAAACCATGGGCTGAAAGATGCTAAAAAGCACAGGGGGGCAGCAGAGTAGGGTGATAATTCTCTGCAGGTTTGTATTTATGAGAAAGCCCTCTCACATTACACTCATTAAATCCATTGGCAATATAAATATATTGATCAGTGCAGCTTTAAGTTGTTGTTTACGAGGATTGGAAGTTAAAGGCATACTATGTAACCTTTCCCTCTTCGCTCCCCCTACAGGTTATCTCATTGGAACTACAGCCGTGCGAGCTGTAGTTCCAGAGACAACCTGTAGGGGGACTGAAGAGGGAAAAGTTACATAGTATGCCTTTAAGCTTCGGAAATGCTTCACGCGACACTGTGCGCAGGCCTTTGTAGATGGTGTGCGTGTTACGAGCATGCACGGAGACGTTTATGCACGCATTGTTCATTGCAATATTCTCTCAAACACGTACAGACAAAATAATCTGTAAATAAGCAAGAAGTAGTAGAGATGAAGAAGAGAGTGGATGTAAAGAAAGTAAACACATCCATTATAAACACAGACGAACCGCCAAACATTACATTTATCTACTCTAAAGCCTCCTCATGATAGGTGGCAAAACCGCTTTGGGCCGGCCATTCCATTGATTTCCTACGGGGGAGAGCGGTGGCGCCCAACTATGCGCTGCGCTACCCCTGGCGTCGCGCACCGCTCAAAGTTCAAATTTTTTGTTGTTTTGTGAAGGCGGCTTGATCATTAACGTGACTGTCGTTTGTCTCCAAATTGAAAATACTGTCTGCCTGTAACACTGTTAAGAACACTCTTTCCATGAAGCCATGGAAAGCCATATATCATGGTGGGGGGTCTGGGTCTCCTCCCCCAGTCCTCCATTCAGATACACTTTAATGCACCAATTTACGGTGGAAATACCTTTATTTAGCCTATGTGAAGGAGAAAAACACAGATGACAATTCAAAATATATCAAACATATAATGGAAAGTATGTTGTTGCGTGTCATTGGGCATTTCTAAGGAGCTTTCTTAGTGGGTATACCTGCGTATCACGTAGACTACACCACTGCAACGCGGCGACCATAAACCTCACTATAGGAGGTGACAAGTTGGAGCTCAGTGCTAATACACTCCTTAAAACCACCACTGATTTTGATCACCAGAGTCAAGTGTGACGGCCTCCTGCTAGAGCAGGGCCTGCTGTCTCTCTGTCTCTGTTGGTTTTTCTCTGTGCTGCCTTGCAGGTCCATGGGCGGTGCCAAATCAGCGCCAACTGGGAGCCCCTGGCCAGTCTCCCAGGAGTCCTTAAGATCTGGCTGTGAACCCGCTCAGTCTCTCTCTTCATCCAGCCGGCACCATGCTTCTGTTTAATTGGCTTCGGCCTGGTTAATAGTTTTCATTCTTATTACTTCAGTATAACTTTCTTCTTTCTTGTTACTTCAGTATGAGTTCTTGTTATATTCAGTAAATAAATGTTAAACCTTTCAGTTGCAAACCTTGTATCTCTTGTCTTTTGTCATGGCTCATGAGCCAGGTCATGACAAAGTGATTCTCGTTGGAGAACATCTCGTAGGAAATCCAGCTAAAGTCATTATACTTTATTAGAAATACGTCGTGTCAGGGGTGTCAAACTCAACTCTACTAAGGGCCATATTGGAAAATGAGAATCACATCAAGGGCCAGACATGTATGGTTTATTGACATGCTTTTATTTAATCGAAAGTCAAATATTTTTGACTGTATTATTGCATGTCTCGTATAGCCATTTCACATACGATTTGGTCAACATTAAGCCCTAATAAGTCAGCGAAAAAGTTCCTTAGCCATCATAGAGTTCAGCAAATCAAGCAAAATAATGCTTTCTGATTACAAATTGTTTTAAAAAGTAGGCTACCATACAGCCGACTCACAACAAACTGTTACACAGACTGAATATATAAATCTAAATCTCAATGTCGGTGAATCTGCCAAACTCGACTTTGAGTTCAGTGTAACTGCAGTTTGAAAACAGTTTCCTGTCTTTTTGGTTTGGCGCACAACTAGGCGGGCCAAAATTGATTGTGAACCTATAATTGATATGTGGGCGGGACCAAAATTTGCGGGCCTTGACTTTGACACGTGTGTGTTATGTGGTATGAATGCCAATCATCGAAGATGCTAAATTAGCTTTTCCCCACTGTGTCACACAGTAAAAAACAAACAAAAAAAACCCACTCTGGACATCATGTCTTCATTGAAACACAGAGTACAGTAAGACATCATCCGTGCATCCTGCCACGCTTGATGCTTTGACTCATCTGACATGACAAAAATGATCAAAGACGCTCAGTAGAAAGGCGGCTAGTCATCAGACAGGACCTGTCATCTCGTCCCAGAAGGCAAAAGATGAAAAAACACAAGCAACTTGGTTCTAGTCATGAAAGCAGTTAGAACACTGACTCAATTATGTGCTACTTTACAGGTTGGCTTCATGAGAGACAGTCTTTTTCTTTACTTTCTGACAAGTTCATTACGACAGATGCAGCCTATTACACCATCTCATGGCACACTGATCAGACCGAGAACTTACCGTACCTTTCATTTTAAACTGAATGAATGAACACCACAAGACTGGTTTGGCGGGCCACAGAGGCAGAGAACCTGATTTATACAAATTCCCTAATTTTTCCCCCACAAACAGCATATACAGTATGTCTTCCTGCAATACTGGGAAATGTGTTTAACGTTCTGTGTGTTAGTGTTGTGCAGCCATGAAAACGTGGTGTCTGTTTCAATATTAAAATTTAGCTCAGTGTAAGCATCATATACAGTAGTTTCAATAAAGTGTTGGAGGAAGCAGATAAAGATACTGTTATGATAGTCTCGCATTAAAAGACCTTCTTCCACAGCGCTGTGGAGGAGGGTCTGGCGAGTCCACTCAGCATTCCGGGATGGGAGAAAAACGTGCTCTGGTTTATTGTCGTTTCTTTAAACCAATCACAATCGTCATGAGCGGCGCTAAGCGCCTTACGGAGCAAGGGTGCCTCTGCAAAATAGCCTCGGGAAGGAACTTGTTTTGGTGAAACGTGTACGTTCAAAGGTTGTTTTAGTCGTGCAACAGAAAACTCAGATTGGACAGATAGAGACAGTCTAGCTAGCTGTCTGGATTTACCCTGCAGAGATCTGAGGAGCAGTTAACCATAGTCCTCACAAATCCACTGGAGTTTAAAACAAAGTATCCTTTGTCCTGGATGACCCACAATTTTCTGATGTTGAACTCAAACAAAACGGAAGTTATTGTGCTGGGACCCAAGCACCACCGAACTTCATTATCTAAATATATAGCTACCCTAGATGGTATTGCCCTGGCCTCCAGCACTACTGTCAGAAATCTAGGAGTCATTTTTGACCAGGATCTATCCTTTAACGCCCACTTAAAACAAACCTCAAGAACAGCCTTTTTCCATCTTCGTAACATTGCCAAAATCAGGAACATCCTGTCTCAAAACGATGCTGAAAAACTAGTCCATGCATTCGTAACTTCCCGGCTGGACTACTGTAATTCTTTACTATCAGGCTGCTCAAATAAGTCCCTCAAGACCCTCCAGCTGATCCAGAATGCTGCAGCACGTGTTCTGACAAGAACTAACAAAAGAGATCACATTTCTCCTGTATTAGCTTCTCTGCATTGGCTTCCTGTAAAATCCAGGATTGAATTTAAAATCCTTCTCCTGACCTACAAAGCACTAAATGGTCAAGCACCATCATACATAGAAGAGCTTTTAGTACCTTATTGTCCCACTAGAGCACTGCGCTCCCAGAACTCAGAGCTACTTGTGGTTCCTAGAGTCTCTAAAAGTAGAATGGGAGCCAGAGCCTTCAGCTATCAGGCTCCTCTCCTGTGGAACCAGCTCCCAACTTGGGTTCGGGGGGCTGACACCGTCGCCACATTTAAGAATAAACTGAAAACCATCATCTTTGATAAAGCTTATAGTTAGGGAGTGAGGAGTTGCAGCATAGTAGAGTAGAGTAGAGGGAGGCAGGAAGTACAAGCCCGTTCCGGCAGGGGAGAGTACGAGCCCGGTCCAGGGCCCCTCTCTTTAGCCTGCCTCTCTTAGTTATGCTATTATAACTCTAGACTGCTGTGGGAAGCTCCTTCCAAGGACACAATGAGCCGCTCCCTCTTTTCTCTTTTCACTTGTCTCCTTTTGTGTGCATCTTAGTCCCAGAAATGCCTGTTACTAACCTAGCTCTGGGGAGTTTTCTCCCCGGAGTCCCTTTGCTTCTTCTTCACCCAGAACATCGCCTTGGAATTGGGTGGCACCTACACCGGGGTCCTGGGTGCAGCTGACGCTATGGACTTACTACACCCTGCTACGCTCTGCGTTTCCCCGCAGTGTCCGACTGCGTCCTGCCGCGTCCAACCGCGTCCACCCAGGCTGCTGTGCCACACTACACCCCGTAACGCCCTGCTGTGCCCTACTATGACATGAACTACTATGACTACCATTGTGATCACTGCTTCACTATCTTTATTATGACTATTATTGCCACCATTCACCACTCCCCCAACTGGTGCCGTCAGACACCGCCTACCAAGAGTCTGGGTCTGTCCGAGGTTTCTTCCTAACAAAAAAAGGGAGTTTTTCCTTGCCACTGTCGCAATAGCTACTGCTAATGCTTGCTCTTGAGGCAACCACTGTAATAGTTGGGGCTTCGTAAAGTACAGAGTGTGGTCTAGACCTACTCTATCTGTAAAGTGTCTCGAGATATCTCTTGTTATGATTTGATACTATAAATAAAAATTGAATTGAATTGAAAGTAAGAGGAAGGTAACGGACATCCGGCCTAAAATGAGGGTCATCCGGCGGAATTTCCAGCGGCACCAGAGCAATCCTGGAAGTGGAACGTCATGGATATATAGACTACTGTTATGATAATAGAAGCGTGGAGCATAAAGTGAAGAATATGAAGCAGGGTTGTCTCTTGTTGTTTTAACATATGAACTCCAGACAATGCACAACAAATCAGGTCCAAAAATTGTCCAAAGTTTCCCTTTTTTACACATGTAGCTCACAACAGGAGATCGTCTGCGCAACACACGTTCTACCACCTGGGTAGGAGGTCAGGGAGCCGGTTCCTAATTTGGTTCAAAACAATTGAGTGTGTTGCGTTGACACACTGTCAATACAGTGTGAAAAACTTTTGAAAAACATTTTCTATACAGAAACAGTTTCATGTTGCAGCAGTTTTGAGAATATAATGATAACAGAAGCGCGGGGCGTAACGTGGAGAATTTGAAGAAGCAATATTGTGTAAGCATCACAAACTCGCTCGCTGTGAATTCTCACACTTTGGGCTCAATCTGACATTACACAGACTTTGTCCTCTGGAGCTGGCAGGGTAGAGACCGTTTGAAGTCCGATCCAACTGATTTGGACATTTCACATACAGCTCCGCCGGGTAATGTCTAGATGAGTTCAGGTTTGCAGTGCATGAGTGAAAGGGGCTTTAGTTCCCCTCCATTTTAACACTTAGCCACCTGCAGATGTGGTGTTAAGGCTTTGACAAGACCACTTCTTGGGGAAAGTAATGTAGTGCCAAGGAACTGTGTGAACTGTGCAAAATATGTGAGTAAAAGACCTGAGAGATCATTTTAACTTCAGGAAATACTGTAGGTTAACAAAATGAGAAGAAAAGTCCAGATAGAAATATCCTGAAACCTTCCTCATTGTGTCTCATTTGCCTGTTATTGTGGCCTACATACATAATGCAAGTGAACAACAGCTGTCCCAAAACGTTTGCTGCCATGGGAGCTGATTTTGTGTGTTTACATTTTGATGACAAGTACCTTTAGGCTTTGCACTTTTTTATGGCTCTTCTTTAATCTTTAAATGTCTTTTTATGACGGCATGTATATCTTGTCACAAGTCTTTTCACTAGACTACAACGAGAGCAACTAGGACTTAATTGCAAAAACTCTGAGATTACAGGCAGCTGCGTGGAATTAAAAAAGACGAGCAGGTGACTGAAACTGTAAGCGACGATGACTGCAGGGCAGACAGCTTCTTCAACAGGCTCTTTAAGCACAGACAATTGCAGACATGAAAGATTTACACCCGAGCAACGGGAAATCCATCCATCTGAAGCCTTTGAGGTGTGAAGGAGTAAAAAAAAAAAAGGGAGTCTGTCAGCCTCTGAGGTACAGACGCACATCTGAGAATACAGATGGTCGCAGCCTTGGAGGTATGGATTGTGAAATGAATGAAAATACAGGTTCAGCGAGGCTCCCAGGGAAGTATAACTACAAATCCTCCAGCCTTTGGAAGTACAGATGTAAAGAAAAACACCCTCCAACCACACACACACACACTCAGAGACCCTGTAGCATAGATCACAGCCTGCAGTGAAACTTTCTCTCTCCAGGTGAAGTGGAGTTCAGTGGTTCCATCTCCCTCCATACTGACTCGTCCTCCCTCTACTCTTGGGTGAGGATCATGCCATTTTGGCTATATGGGGCTGCTCAATGTTGGATTTTAAATAGAACAATTTTTAGACGTAACGTGATATGATCCACTAGTCTCGATAGCAGTATTGATAAGCTCTGACCTCATTGATTTTTGGCTTTTGAGGAATTTGGAACTGGCTCCTTAAAGGAGAAATCCGGCAGATTTTTACCTGATGCAGGAACAACTGAATTCCCACGGGACTTCAGCGCGAGACTAGAGCTAGCCTTCAGTAACGCTATTACTGTGCAAGCCACAGGCATCATTTGGACCGTTTCCATGTAGTTACATAGTCACTGATATGGTCATAACCACTATAGTGCTCAATTCCCTATTTTTGAGGGGGAAATGAACTTCAGGTTTTCGTCGCAAGGGCATGACCTCCATGATCGACTCTTCTGGGCTTTCGGTGAAGCGACCGATGGAAACAGAGGTAGGTGACAGTCCAAACTTTGAATTTAAACGGTTTCTTCACAATGTCTGAGTTGAAAACGCATCTTGTTGTCACGTAAGGGCCCTGTTCATGTTGCACAGACATTTTAATTGCATTTTGTGTCTGTTAAGAGGCACAAAGGCACTCTTTAGAACATGCTCCCACAACTGGCATTTTAGCTAACTGGGAACTCTGGCCATTAGCTGCAGCAACTCCACTTTGCTAGCTGCGATTTTGGTCAATTTTCCTATCGACAGTACTCTGATATATCTAGCGATCAAGATTCAGGTAAAAATCGGCCGGATTTCTCCTTTAATAGAACCAGGTCTCGAGACCCATCCCTGTCGGGGACACCCCTTATTTTTACTCAAGATATACAGTATAATTATCTTGACTACAGTCTCATCCATTCCTAACAAATGCCAGACAAAAGCACCAGTCAGCTGAAGCAGAAGGCCCATTTTTTAAAGAAGGACACAGAGGGGCTAATGGTCAGACCAGCGAGGCAAAAACTGAGGCCAAGAGGTTTAATTACATATTCAGCCAAGCCAAACAGAGCCAGGTGTCCGACTGAGGCCGAGTCATTCATAATAAATCAAGTTCAGATGAAGGCCAGAGGAACATTTATTTTTATAGAATTCTCATTCTGTGTCGACGGGTTCAAGCTCACATGAAAAAAATACATTATAGCATAATAATAACAGTACAATATGATGTAATATTACAGACAAAGGGGTTTGATTCAGTCACAGTTTGGTCGGCAATTTGGGTGTGTATGTAGTAGGGCTGCAAAATACATCATTTTTTTTATTATCATCATGATATAAACTGGCGCAATAAACACATCGTGAAAGGCTTCGACACATTGCGAAAGACACTCGAGATGTTTTGTGTTAGTTGAAAGACTATCAGCAGAAAACTGCTCTTTAAAATGTGATTTCATTCTCTTTTTAGAGTTGTCTTTTATATTCAGTTCCATGTTTAAATTGTTCAATAAAAGAATCTTTCCTTTCATTTTATTAAACAAGAAATGTGTTGTATTTTAGCAGAACACTGAAAGCAGCAGAACTGAGTACACTTGAATATCGGTTTATTTCTTGCGCGCGATATCATTATCGCGATATTCACATAGTTTCCTCATGTCGTGCAGCCATAGTGGCTAGCGTAGCCTCGTGGCGCTAGCCTGCAGCATGGATGACGGGTTAGGGCTTCAGGGAACACAAACACTCAAAATAGAATGCAACGCTACCAAGCCACGGGCGTTGCCGCGACATGTAGTTATTTAGTTAGTTAGTAGTATTGGCCTTTAGTCCACTCAAAGTCCTTCTCTTGAGAGAAAGCTCTAACCCTTTCTAACCCTTGGACCAGGTATGTGCTACCAAGCTGCAAATATTTTTCTGAAGTTGCCTTGCCTCAGGTTTATAACAGTACACGCCAAAGGATCGCTAGGGAGCTGGAAGGGGTGTCGTTTTTACTATATACAATAGTCATGTTTCCATCTAATTGTCAAGCAAATTTTAAGCGAACTGTAGGAGCCACATATTGTATGTTGTTTATGGTCTCATTTATATTGTTTGTGGATTATTACATTGTGCACTTATATTGTAGGTGGTGGGTGTTTTCACTGCGGTTTGAGCGGAAGTGGTGACATATTTATTTTGTTTGCTTCACCTGTTCACCTGTTGGTTTTTTGGGCGTTGACAAAGAGGAGGTGAGCCTGGGAGCGAACACTTTGTGTTGACCGCCACACTAACACACTTATTTCCACTCACAAAGTAACTTTACATTTGGGAACTGCAGTGCTAGTTATATTTCACGTGTGGAGGAATAAATCATTGCAATACAATCTTGAGTGCGTCACAGTGTGTTTATGCATCTCTCAGTGTTTAGTCCCTCGTGGCGGCACTTTGTTGGACTGCTTACAGCCGCAACACAAACTTTGAAATTGTCGTAAAAAAGAAAATGCGATTTAGAAGGGTTTCCATCAACTGGTTTAGAGTGAATAAACTAGACTAAGCAAAGCGTAGTTTTGTCACAAGTTGACGTTACACATGGTTGTAGATTGCAAACCGGCTTTCTAAATCAAAGAGTTTAGAAGCTAAGTTCTTTTGCTAAGTGGAGAGACGTAGCATTGTACAAGTTGGCCACATACGTCAGTGCTTAAAGTACTTTCCAATACCAGACTTTTAGGCAGCATCAGAGACTTTTCCCATACTGGTATCGGTATCGGAACATCCCTACATTTGACCACGATATGTTTGTACAGAAACATAAACAACTTCCTTTTGTTTCGGAGACTCACCCTGGCCAGGCTGACCCCACCAGGAACTTTGTAGGGGACGTACTTCCTGTAGATGTGTCCCACCCTGGAGCAAGGGATGTCCTCCATCCGACCACCACACATCCACACCTGCAGAGAGAGACACACACACACACACACACACACACACACACACACACACATAAACACCATATCAGGTCAAAGCAATGGGGAGGTTAGAAAGTAAAGATAAGGGAAACATGGAAGAAGTGGGAGGATGACAGCATGTGTGTACAGGGTGGCAGGTTTTGCTGACTGGGTTGTGCATCCTAGGACAGAAGGATGAAAGGACGGAGAGTAGAGATGTACAGCCAGACTCATGACTAGAACCGGATATACTAACAGCATGTAAGCTTAGATAAAAGCTTGAAGTCCAGATGAAATGCTTTTTTAACCCATCTAGATCACATGCCCGGTCTTGTTTTGCACCTATTCAGCAATATATGCCAAAAAACCTAGAATTTTTTTTTTTATTTCTTTGTATTTTTATATCAACATCGACCTAAATCTAAACATGATTTCTTCCTGTAAAACAAACAAAAATAAATCCCATGTGCTTATGTAAGCTAGCACGAACCAAATTTCAACCAAATGACATCCACCTGTCAATCGATCTGCAACTGCTAGCAGCACAGAGCTATGAGCTACATCCATACTACAGATTCATTAGCTAGCTAGCAACCAACAGCAGTGACAGAGTGGCTGCTAATGAGTTAGTCTCGCATTGCCACATCGTCCTCCACAGCGCTGCGGAGGAAGGTCTGGCTAGTCCACGCCGCATTCCGGGATGGGAGAAAAACATGCTCTGGTTTATTGGCATTTCTTTAAACCAATCACAATCGTCTTGCGATTGATTGATTGATTGATGGATAGATGGATGGATGGAACGTGATTTACCTGCATGTACTGCCGGCAGCACAGCATCTTTCACCCTCTTCCTGATCTAACAGCAACAACAGGTGAGGGAACAGTCCTCAGTACTACGCTAAGCTCTGAGCCTGCCCACTTTTTAGCGATGCAATCAAATGCGAAGGATTTGATGCACCACTCAAATATACTAGATAATCACAGTACAGAAGCTAAAGACGCTCCGACTTTCGTTACAGTGGGACTTGCATTTGCGTTTCGTTTTTCATGGGGAGTGCAGGAGTGAGAAAACCATTCAAAATGACTCCCCAGTTCATGTGTTTGTAGATTGTATTTAGACCAGAGAGAGAGAGAGAGAGAGAGAGAGACAGAGACAGAGACAGAGAGAGAGAGAGAGAGTAAATGACATCAATTGAACCAGATAAGTCAATCAAGCTTAGCTTAATTACAAAGACTGAAATTAGATTTGTTCCACTGCTTTTGGAAGGCAGAGCCACCGTTTCAACTCCACAGGGTCCGAGTATTGTTAAATTTTTAAAGATAGATTCTAATCAGAGCAGTTTGAGCTCAGAAGGTCAGACAGTAAAAGTTTGTGGAAGCTTTTTAAGATTTTGAACTCAACTGCACTATCTAGTGGACTGAAAGAGCAAATTATTTAATTATTCTAGCACCAAAAAGTTTAATCCTGGTGTGCAATTTATCTAATAAAAGATTGATACCTGGCATCCGTGTATCGATACAGTATTGCCACACATAATATATCGTGATGCAGTTTAAATGAATCAATGCAATGATTATTTCCAAGGCCCCCAATACTCACAATACAATATTATATACTGCAATTTTAAACATATACTACATTCTGCGATATATTGCAATTTATTAATTATTTTTCCAAATTAAAATGATTTCCCCAAGGGAAAACATTGTCAACATCTGTTTTATGTAAAATGGTCAAATTATCTTATAAAAGACTGATACTTGGCATTCGTGTATTGATACAGAATTGCCATCGATACCACACCGACCTCCACAAGCTCCCAAATCTTGCAATCTACTCCTACTCCGGTTTGGACTGGAATCTCCCAGCTCTAGTCTGAAAAGCTGCTTCGATAGAAGCAACATTTCTCAAGTTTTTTTCCCTCCATACTTAGCCTGGAAATCCAGACCAAAATCCGAAAGATTAAAGGTCTGGCATTGAGTAATGAAAATGTCCCAACTCGAGGGGCGGCACATTTGAAAATCTCACTGCACGCAATTGGATAACACTACGACCAACCACAACAATACACGGGGTGACGTATCCAGAGCCCCATACGCTTAGCTACCAGCAGAGCTAACTGGTAGATTAATCTCTTAGCTACCAGCAGAGCTAACTGGTAGATTAAACTCTTAGCTACCAGCAGAGCTAACTGGTAGATTAAACTCTTAGCTACCAGCAGAGCTAACTGGCAGATTAATCTCTTAGCTACCAGCAGAGCTAACTGGTAGATTAATCTCTTAGCTACCAGATGAGCTAACTGGTAGATTAAACTCTTAGCTACCAGCGGAGCTAACTGGTAGATTAAACTGTCGTCAGCCGTTTAGCTCGCCTCTGGCCCGCCTATATCAGATACACCGATGTGATTGGTGCAGCTTGGCTACAAGGGCATAGTTAATGAGAATCATTACTGAATGCCAGAGTGACTCGCTGAGAAAATTTAAACTGTGATCTTGCCAGAACTCTTTCCAGGGTACTCCATACTATGCTTTTATTCTGAATGACTTGCAATGTCTCAACAGGTTGGAGTTTGGTGTCTTTCTGATAGACAGGGGAAGAACAGTAAGTCAATACTGAGAGTAAAATGGTGCTCTTTCCTAGGGCTGGGACGATATGCTTTTGTCCCGATTTGATTCTTTCACGATACATGGGTGCCGATTGGATTTGTATTGTGATCTTCAAGTTATTGCGATTCTAGAAGTAATGCGATTCGATTGTATCAAGTATTGTGATTTTCTTTTCCTTCTTTAACAAAAATAAATTGATTAATCCACTTCTAGAGACAATATATCATGAGACATTTCTAAAAACTGATTGTTTTCTAAGAAGAATGCACATCACATGTCAGTCAGTCAGTCTGACATTTATTTAATTTGTAAAGAAGAACATAACATGGATTTTCTGCATTTTCTGCTTTCGCTCTGTTTTGCTGGGAACGGATCTGATGTAGTCGCCGTCGGCGGCACTGCATAACAGAAAACATTTAGGTCAATCTTTGGTAAAAAATATAAATACAAAATATCGATTCTGGAGAAAAGAATACATTTTAAAAATCGTTACAAAAAAAATCACGATACATACCAGTGTACTCCCTGGCTTTGTGTACGCCTTAGGTGGCGTATTTGGCGGGAGCATTTAGGCGTCATTCCTCAAGAAAATGTTACATTTTCCAATTAAATAAAATGCAATTTCCCAAAACATTTTGTGTCTTTGTGGGTTTTAGCGTCTCTGTGTAGTCGTGTTGTGTCTCTTTTTAGTCCTTTTTGTTTTCTTTGGGGTTGTTTTGGGTCTCTGTGGTCATTTGGCGTCTCTTGGTGGTCGCTTTGTGTCTCTTTGTGGTAGTTTTGAGTCTCTTATTTCACATCATTTTGGACCGTTATTATCACCATATCTGTGTCTAAAACGTTGGAAAAGCTAGAGCAGATAATACAGTAAATAACACTCAAAAAACTTAAAGACAAAACTTTAAGCTAAAAAAGTCCAAATACAATCATTAGATCTGAGAAAAGTCGTTTACTTACATTAATTCTTTGAGTATAGGTGCTGCACCTAAACCTTAAAATGGCGGCGAAAACCCTGCATACGATTTTCGATTGTTTTTCCTACCCCTCCTCTCTCCCTGACTGATGCACTTTCCTTTTGGACTTGATGATGTCCAGTCACTTTCTTTGTCTTCTGCATCACTGCCCCTTCCTGATCCTCCAGAGTGGACATCAGCTGGCTGCTATTTCAATTCAATTACTCCTTGTCAGGTTTGTTGCACCACTCCGGCTTGGACAAACGGAATCAGGGGAAATAAAAGATTGAATCCACCCTCTCCGTATCTCGCGGAAGGTAAAGGTCTGACCTGCGGCGCCGATCCCTTCCATCGTCTTCATCCCAGACTCAAAAACACTTGAGCTTAATAACCGGGGCACCTCACTGCGGGAGGGATCAAGAGCTGGACTTCAGCGCAGTCAGATGCAATTGAAAGTCTTATCACTCATGTGTCAATCCATTCTGAATACAGTATTGTGGTGCTGCAGAGACGTCCCGGCCTGCAAATGTTATCCTATACACTAAAGAAAAAATCTTTTTCTGGTACAGATCCTTGCAAAAATCCCACTATAATTATTTAAATTTTAATATTTTTCAATGAAAATCATGATACAAATATGATCATTTCCTCCAATATCGTGAATCATATTGCAATCGCAATATCAGTCAAAATAATCACAATTCCTCATATCGTGCAGCCCTACCTCAAACTATGAAGGCTAAAACCACCATGGCAGAGAATGGCACTACCATCTCTTTTGAAAAATAACTTTTCATTTATCCAGTGCTTTTCATAAAAAGTAACAAATTAAGAAAGAAAAACACAGCTCACCTGGTATCAGATTTAGCTGAGGGGCTGGAACTACAGGCTATAAAACTTAATGGGGGAAAAAAGCATCCACACACTCAGGCTATGTTCACACTTGGCATCTATTTTGCAAAGAAAAAGTTGACTAGGGCGCTTTTATAATAAATTAAAAAAAGCTGGCAGCGTTTTGGTTCCAAAAAGCAGCCGAGAGCGTCTTTTGTTGCTATAACAACAGCTACTGCTACAGTATCCTAGAGCGCTATGTGCTGCGGTGCTAACGTTAGATAAAACAAAGTGGTGGAGCGAGCTAGAGAAAGAACAGAGAGAGAGAGAGAGAGAGAGAGAGAGAGAGAGAGAGAGAGAGAGAGAGAGAGAGATGCTAACGTTGATTAATGAACAATGCATCCGGTTCGGCGAAGTGCTACAAATGCGGAAGTGCCTTAAACCTGCATTCTATCTGAATTCCAGCAGGGGGCGACACATGCGGTTGCAAAAGGAGATCGGTTTCTATAGAAGTCTATGAGAAAGTGACCCACTTCTCACTTGATTTATTACCTCAGTAAACATTTTCATAATGAGTTTATGGTCTCAATCGCTAGTTTTAAGTCTTCTGCAACACAGAATGATGTTAATTTTTTGAATTATGGTCTTGGTGATTTTAAAATCGGCAATAAAGCACGGGGTGTTTTAGGGCGTGGTTATGATGTGATTGCCAGTGAAAGTGTGTAACGTAACGTGGCTCCTCCCTCACTCCTCCCTCTCGTCTAAAATCGTCACATCCTCAACCAGGATGGCTGCGTCCGTAACGGCAAACTCGACGACTCATAGCAGATCTCCACAAACCAATGGGTGACGTCACACATGCTCTGTCCATTAATATTATACAGTCTATGAAGCAGTGCTAACGTTAGATAAAACAAAGCAAGGTCCCCCAACTGTCATACCCTGTACAGGGAGCACCCGGTCATATCGTATAGTTCGCCGACTCCAAAACATAATGTGCAAAATAATAGTTTTTCTCGATTACATTGTTTTTGTGATCGTTAGGAACAGCCTTGGAAGGTGTGTATAACACAAACATGTCCAATCAAATCAAACTGGCTAGCACTGGCCTTTGTGCTTAATTGAGTGAGACGTCAAAAGCTCTTACTCATTCAGACCAGAATTCAATTATTGTGACGGGCCGTCCTGTCCAGAGCCCGCTGACGGATGCAGCAGGGCGGGCTGGGGGGGTAACTAGGTCTTAACATGCTGGCCAAGTCAGAAACAGTTATGGCTACGCAACGGAATAATTCATATTGAAGCAGCAGACAGAAGCATAATCTAATAGGGTGTTCGGAGTATGATTAATGTGGAGAGTGAGTATGTTTAGCTCAAATGACTGAAACAAGAGTTGAAACCATAATGAGGAAAGTCTCATGGGCTTTTCTGTAGCTGCTCAGTTACTGAGCTGTGGATGAACAAATTAAACATTAGGGGGAAACATATGGAACACACCCTTTCCTGGACTTAAAGCAAATTCAATGTCATAATATTGATGCTTTTTGATGAAACTTACGCCGACCTCACGCCAAACAACTTTTCAAGCGATTCCACTGTCGCAGACTAATGTCCAATATCAGAATTCAATTCAATTTCAATTCAATTTTATTTATAGTATCAAATCATAACAAGAGTTATCTCGAGACACTTTACAGATAGAGTAGGTCTAGACCACACTCTATAATTTACAAAGCCCCAACAATTCCAGTAACTCCCCCAAGAGCAAGCATTAGCAGTGGCTAATGTGACAGTGGCGAGGAATAACTTCCTTTTAGGAAGAAACCTGGACAGACCCAGGCTCTTGGTAGGAAGTGTCTGATTGTGCCGTTTGGGGATGTGATGAAGAGTGGCAATAATAGTCACAAAGATAATGGAACAGTGACTACAAATGGTAGTCGTAGTAGTTCATGTCATAACAGGGCACTGCAGGGCGTTACAGGATGTAGCGTGGCACAGCACAGCATGGGTATGACAATGAATCCCTGAGAGCCTTGCTAGAGTCGGGGCGCTCCGTCGTCTTCATAGTTGGGTGTAAGGTCATAAAACTTAGTCCCAGTCAGTCTTTTACCTCTTGACGTTCAGACAAAATCAAATATGTTTGATATTATCTAAATTTTAAGTCTTGGTAGTGAAGTTAAATCATGTGAACATTGTCAACAACCAATGGGTGCGCTTCCTCCAGCACCAAACAGGAAGCAGCCAACAGCTAGAGCCAGTGTTGTTTATGGTTCCTATGGCACCACGCTAAGCTAAACGCTAAAGAGAGAAAGTTGCTGATTTTCAACCCTTCTGAAGCTCGTCATCCAACGGGTGGATAAACACAGACCTCCGGGTACTGGAGACATTCATCTGCATGTACGGTAGAACAGGAAAATCTGCAAATTTTCCCTTAACCCTCCTGTTGTCCTCGGGTCAAATTTGACCAATTTTCAAAAAGTTTCTATATCAGAAATTTGGGTTTCTTTCAACCAAATTGTCAAAAACAAATAACGTGGATAGTTCTATACAACGCTCTTCACAAGTGAAATAAATGATCAGTTCACTACTTTCATTGAATTTGGGTGTTTTATTCAATTTATAGCATTTGAAAAAATGATAAAAGAACATTGAAAAACGGGACAAAAACTTTGTAAAACGTGACCAAAACTTTGGGAAAGGCTTCAAAAACGTCAGGAAAAGAAGCGACAAAAGTGTTGGAAGCAACGGACTAAAACGTTATAAAAAATGCGTGAATTTAAAATTTTGACCCAGAAAAAACAAGAAGTTGCATAGTAGACGGGAAGACAACACAAGGGTTAAAGTTACCATCTAACGCTAGCGGTAGCTAGTTAGCTTGGATACATGTTTTCATAGTCTCGTTTGCCAGACCTTCCTCCACAGCGCTGCGAAGGAGGGTCTGGCTAGTCCACACAGCATTCCTGAATGGGAGGAAAACGTGGTTTATTGGCATTTCTTTAAACCAATCACAATCGTCTCGGGCGGTGCTAAGCGCCGGAGAAAAGCCGCTGTGTCGCTGCAAATTAGGCTCGGAAGGAACTTCTTTTGGTGGAACGTGTACGTTTAAAAGTCAGATAGTCTAGCTAGCTGTCTGGATTTACCCTGTAGAGATCTGAGGAGCAGTTAACCATAGTCCTCAGAAATCCACCAGAGTTTAAAATGCCAACACAAAGGAAGCCCAAGGCAACGGATATCCGGCCTAAATGAGTGAAATCCGGTGCATTTTCCGGCGGCAACGGAGCAATCGGGGAAGTGGAACGTCAAGGATATAGACAACATTTTTCAAAACGAATCTAGTTGTAGTCTTACAATGTGTGACCCTGCGAGATCCCCAGTCTTTACATATTACGACATGTCTTTTACGTAAGATGTGAGATGGTTGTTTTTAGATGTGGGACGGTGTCAGACTTTAGGCTTTTCAAAGTCTGTCCAAAGTTTTCTAGTGTCTGGTAGGCATTAACTCAAAATGAGTCATATACATATTCAAATAATATTCGAATATTTAATGCTCAATTGCAACCTGTAAAATAATATGTACTACACTACTCAGGCTTATGCATTGTCGATGGCATTACAAGCATGAGGTTGTTGTTACACGTTCCGTCCACTAGAGGGGCTTCCAACATTAGCCTGGCCTTGAGGGGACCTGCACGCAACTTTGTTTACATTTATTTTCCACCACAAGCACACAGCGACAAACACAAATCAACAGAGAACTCTGGAATGAAACATTATCAACAAGTGTAGTGAAGCAGCTCTGTTGTAAAGGCTAACGGTGCTCGGTTAGCACAATGACATCATGTTAGAAAGCACAGCCGAAACGTTTTGTCATAAACTAGCTAGGTCATTTGTAAGTAACAAATGATGCTAACGGCATTAATAACTAAGCCAAACGGGGCTGTCACTACTATTTTAGTGATTTATAAGCAACCTGTTTCTTGCAGATTGTCACGTTACTGACAATACAGCTATTAGAAGGTAATATATAAGTAGAAGCTAACTCTGACAGCTGTAGGGCAGCTAACATTACCTTTAGCGGTCTTCATGAAGCTCCCAGCTACGCTAACGTTACTGTACCTCGCGACGCAGTCAGCTAGAAAACAAGAACGAGCTAACTAATGTTAACATAAGCACTTTGGCTCGGTGGAAGTCGATTTTAAAGTCATGTTAAAACTATTTCCCGTCCTTCTTACGATTTCCAGCCGCAGCCTGTCACTCCCCCGTGTACTAACGTTACGTAACGCTAGCTCTGTAATGTTGTACTAACGTTACTCGGTACGTAACGTTAGCTCCGTAATGTTGTACTAACGTTATCTTAGACCTCACAATGCCTTGTGTTTCTCACTCTCGCTAAGTTATTGTTCATAAGACGTGACATGAGTGACACATGCGGGTAGGCCAAGGCGAGAAGAGGGAGATTAGCTAACATTAGCCAACATATTTATAAAAAAAAGTCACATTCGAATAGTAATTTCAGCATTCGAATAGTATTGATTTTTTTACTATTCGAATTATATTCGAATTTCGGCATTCGTTCCAACAGCCCTAACACTGACTGACTCCAATCATAAAACATGAAGGACCCACTCACACTCAACATTTCTAAAGTGAGACGGAGGTCCAGGTGACACTTGATTATTGACAGGGGCGGGGCTAGAAGGGGGTCACGGGGTGACTGATTGGCAGACTGTGCCAATAGAAAATGTGTATTGTATTGGGATACACAATTTGTTTAAAATGAAATAAATTGAAACTAATAATGAATGTGATGTTTTATTTAGCAGAATTACATTATGTTGTTGTATCCAATATTTCTTATATTTCTAAGAAAATGTTCTATGCTGTATTCTGATAAAATGTAACCTGACTGATTACTGGCCCCCCTGTGCCAACCCACTTAGGCCGGTTACACACTGGATGCGTCGCGCGAGCGTGGCGTTTCTGTTGCGTCTCAGAAGCGTGGCGGCTGCGTGGATTTTTCTGTGTCCTACACACCAGAAGCGTGTCTGACGCGGCGCTGCTGCTGCTGCTAGGTACAGGGAGGGCTGATCTTGGGACATATAACAACTTAGTGTAGCTGTAAAGAGCCTATATAGCCTATCTGATGTTGGACCGTCACTCAGAACACACACTACGTTGTTATTGTAGCCTATCCTACCCTTTATATGTAGGCTTGTTCCACGTATGGGGAGAGAGTTGTTAAAAATAAATATATAGCCTACTGATTTGATTAAAGCAAGACAACGTCGGCAGTATTGACTGCAAAATATGTTACAGAATATTTCGTTGCTATATTTGAAAATCTTTTCTCTGAAATTTTTTATTACATTTATATCTACATTGATGTCAAAACCTAGAGACTTTCAAACATCAAGATGTCATTTGTTAATATGCATTTGTGTCTAAATGACATATAAACATCTTTTCCTATTCTATTTTGCCTGGAAACGCTTCCAACACGCTCGCGTCTCGCGTGAAAAATAGGCGTCGGTTCTATTTCTAGCAGGCACGCATCTCACGCAGGCAGCAAGCTCTAACCTGTTAACATGGGAGCCGAAATAAAAACGGACACGCCACGCAGCTGACACGCTCGCGCGACGCATCCGGTGTGTAACCGGCCTTAAAAAATCTTAATAATCGCTACTGGCAGTGCACTGTATGGTGCCGGCGTATTTCATTTTTCTCACCTTGAAGGAGATCTCGTACTGCTCTCCTCCCCAGATCTCCAGACCCGTGTCATATCCTCCCAGCTCCCAGAACCACTTCCTGTCCACGGCAAACAGTCCACCTGCCATCACGGGAGACCTGCAGGACACACACAAACACACAGTCACACACAAGTAGGGACAAAGAGTAACAAACCCCCCCCCAATGATCAAAACAGGGCTTAATATTTGTTCCTTTTCAATGTTTTTTTTCACATTTCTGTTCAAAGTTTTTGTCGCCTTTGTATTTCATAGTTACTGTTTTTCGTCAGATCGTTTACAGATCTCAACAATTCCGAGCGCACTTGAAGGCAGCTTCAAGAAAAGAGATGGAGGGACTGGGGAAACAGTCAGCTGTTCCACAAACTCCTGGGCAGTTCAGTGCTTGTGTTTGGTGTTTTATGGTCTGGCTAGTCCACACAGCTTTTCAGGATGGGAGAAATACGTGCTCTGGCTTATTGGTATTTCTTTAAACCAATCACAATCGTCTTGGGCGGATGCCAACAGAAATAGTGATAGTTGGTCAAACAGCGAGCCTCTGTTCCAAACCAGACGAACACACTTGATTTAAAATGGTAATGCAGCGACCCAGAGTCACCGCTCACACTGCTGCTGCTCTGTTGCTTAGCAACTACTTTTTGTTTAGCTGGTGTTCAGGGACTGCTTTTTTGGGGACAGGTTGGTTTTCTGGAAGCCATTTCAGTTGACTTTATTCATATAAAAATGATATATATTAGGGCTGTCAATCGATTCAAATTTTGAATCGTGATTAATCGCATGAACGTCCATAGTTAACTCGCGATTACTCGCAAATTAATCACACATTTTTATCCGTTCTAAATGTACTTAATAATGGGTATTTTTTTACGTTTTTATTACTCAAGTGCTATTTGAGGCTACATTTACATTGCCACGTTCTGGTTTTTAAGCAGAGTTTTGAGCCAAAAGCGATCTCCGTGCACACAAGTGTTTTTATCTCCAGTAGTAGTAGCCGGTAGTTGCCATGGTAACGTTAGTAGCTTTAGTCTCAGAGAACGAGACGGCGTGACCGATAAGACCCAATCAGGAGGAGAAACGTTGGCATCAGTGTTGGCAAAGGTCTCCGGTTTAGAGGCTCGGAAACGCCAGAGCAAGGGGAATGAGAGGGGGAAACGCCAGAGCAGGGGGAATGAGAGGGGGAAACGCCAGAGCAGGGGGAATGAGAGGGGGAAACGCCAGAGCAGGGGGAATGAGAGGAGGAAACACCATAGACTGTATATAAGAATGGACCAACAGATCCCGTTGCTCTGGACGGAGACCAGTGAAGGCCGTTAGAAGCACTTTTCCGGTGAGCGCTGAGCGTTACTGAGCAGCCTCCAACTGAGAGAGACGGCGTAAATGTGACGTGAGCAACGTGTCTGAAAGTTGGAAGTCTTCTGGTAGCTGTGCCAAGAGAAATCTCAATCATTCCCAATCTTGCAGAGACGGAGAGCGTAGGTATATGTAAGGAGATAACATAGACACAGGCTAATTATTGCTAACTAAAAGCTAGTTAACATTAGTAATTGCACTTAAACAGCTAATGTGAGACGAAACTGCCTGCGCGCTTCTCCTGTACTATACGGTAATTCCTCTACTATGCGACAGTAAGTCGCGTGGTTATGACCCAATCGTTAGCCTATTTTTATAAAAACGTCTGCTACGGAGCCATAACGTGAAGTACAAGGTAATGGAGCCTTTTATATATTGTCGTGTTTCTTTAGAAATAAACAACGGACAAATAGAGTCTTTAAACGCTTCAGATGTAAAGTTATTCGCTGTCAAAGTGGCGCCAAAATGAATGGCAGTCAATGGAATACTAACGGGGGGTGATCGCTTTGTAGCATTAAAATGGCGCCATAGGAGGTTCGCGGTCCGAGGAGAAGCTTACCCCCTTGGGAAACACCAGAGCATATATATATATATATATATATATATATATATATATATATATATATATATATATATATAACATTTTTTTATTTCTTTTTGTATAAAATCCCTACAATATTGTCACGATATCAATGTGTTTGATCAAGAATATCGTGATATTCTCCATGTCGCGCAGCCCTAATATATATATATATATATATATATATATATACACACACACACACACATAATATTCTGAGCAACTATATTACATATTCTTAAATAAAAACATTAAGTAGCTTAACAGTGCCAAATGTTCTGACAAAACAACTCAAGAAAAGATGTATGGCTTATGTCTGGAAAAAGGGTATTAGTGTCTGGTTAGATTTGTAATCTTCACTTTTCACACTTTTCTTTTGATAAGAAGTTCTTGATTTAAACCATCATTTTGAGTTGTTATAGGTCTGCTTGTGTTTCGACAACATTTGCCCGGAGCGGGTATAAGTTTCCAGAATCCCTGCTGGTCTTCCTTAGTCACTGTTCTTTGGCAAGTGTCTAACAGAAACTGAAGGTAAATAAAAAAAAAAAAAAAAGATTGAACTCAGCATGCAAAGAATATTCCGACTAACAATCTAGATTTAATTAGAAAAGCTCCAGTTGATATTGTCCATTTCAGTCCATTGACCCTAGAGGAGAAAGGCCTGAGCTTATTGCTGAATGAAACATTGAAGCCCAAAGGAGGGATATGAGAGAGAGAGAGAGAGAGAGAGAGAGAGAGGGAGAGAGAGAGGGAGAGAGAGAGAGAGAGAGAGAGAGAGAGAGAAGAGAAAGAAAAGAAAGCCAAAGAGGTGACGGCATTGACAAAAGAGACAGGGATGGAAGCATGAGAACGGGAATAAAATCATTCTCACACAGACACACACAGACACAGACACACATACACACACACACCTATAATATGGATTTTTTCCGTCCCGGCGTGCCTCATTCTCCGCTGCTGCAATGTCAATCAGAATGAAAATGAAAATCTTTGCGACTCAAATTGGATTTGCACTGATGAAGGTCATTTCATTGGGCAAGAAGAGCAGACTAATTCACGAAATGAGGATTGATTCTGATTGTTCCGCAGCCCATTTCTTCTCCTTCGGTCTCTTATCTTCCTGCAGCACAGCCGCACTTGCCTGATGATACCTACTGTATTTCCCAGGACGCCCAGAGAGTCTTTGGCATCCAGACACGGAGAAATGTTGTCTGACTAATCCCTCAAGGCTCACAAATGGAGTGCCTGGCATCACACACAGAGCTATTATGGCCTTACAAATAACAAAATGTGTCTCTAGGGTAGAGTTTATTTATTCCGGCATTCACAAACTTAAAGGTTACCTGCCGTCAAAATGCTACTTGTCGAGGAAGTGGAAAGTTATCGCTTGGGCTGCCATTTCACAGTTTACACCAAAATACTCTAAATGAGTCCCAGTTTATTTCCTGTTGCAGTCCAAGGAAACTTTACAAGTACTGTGCACTGCAAACAAGGGAATTATTATAGTGAAACTAGACTCAAATCTGCCCGAGTTAGCGCTAATGATGTGAAATCGTAGAGACATGAGTATAACACAGACCCAAGTAATTGATGATGAAATTTGATGGCAACTATTTTCATAGTTGCCATCAAATTAATTGATTAGTTGTCATAATTTTCAATAAATCTCAACTACAGAGATTATTCACATCACAATTAACCCAAGGTGACAAAATCAAAGAACTTATATCCAACCAACAGTTCAAAACCAAAATATTTGGCAATGTGCGTGATAAATGACAACATGATAATCAGAATAAAATCCTCGCTCCATGGTGTTTAAAGCCCCCAACGGCGACTTCAAGGCAGCGCTGCGACTGTCGACTTCAAGGCACTTAACCCTAACCATAGCAACCCTGACCCTAACCGTCGACTTCAAGGCACCTAACCATAGCAACCCTGACCCTAACCGTTGACTTCAAGGCACCTAACCCTAACCATAGCAACCCTGACCCTAACCGTCGACTTCAAGGTACTTAACCCTAACCCTAACCATAGCAACCCTGACCCTAACCGTCGACTTCAAGGCACCTAACCATAGCAACCCTGACCCTAACCGTTGACTTCAAGGCACCTAACCCTGACCCTAACCATTGCCTAATTCTAGGCAGCGCTGCCTGGCAGGACACGTTGGGGGCTTGAAACACCAAACACCAAAATCCTCCTGCAAATATCAAATATGTGATAGAATAACTCA